>NW_009697678.1:0-5164 GCF_000703405.1 Apaloderma vittatum | reverse complement strand
CCCCTCCCTGCCTGCTGCTGACCCTGCATCTCTTTGGAGATGACTTTTCAGTAACACTCCTCCATAACTGCAACACTGTTTGGAGATGAATTAAGTCCCAGTTCATTACTTTGTTCTTAACCTGAGTGAAGAGGCTTATTTGGAAGATATGAGACAGAAAAAAACCCAACCAATCAAATAAACGAACTGGTCTACTTGATCAAAGTAAATTGTTGAGGTCAGGTACAGAGTTTGTAATTTATTCACTATGTGACCAAATATCTGACCTAAGCTTTCAGGCGTCATATGCATTGAATGAAGACCTGGTGATGTAGTAGAGGCATTTGTGACCTCAAGGCTCAGTTATAAGATTAGCTTTTTATTAGGCTGGTGCACATCCACTTGTCAGGTCATAGCAACTGGGCTGTAAATCCAAGTAAAGTCCCTGCAAGGAGTAAAGTCCCTGCAAGGAGTATATAAAAAGCTCTTCTGCTGGTGTTAATTTAAAACTCTTCCTCTAAAGATACTTTGCTTAAAGTCCCTGCAAGGAGTATATAAAAAACTCTTCTGCTGGTGTTAATTTAAAACTCTTCTTCTAAAGATACTTTGCTTAACCGCATGTAACTAATCAAATTGATTTCTAGACTGATTTAAAGCATCTTCTCTGTAGACAAGTCATAGTATGATAGAATAATGTAGATACAGTTATTTCATGATATTTATACAATTAATTATATTTCAAACCCTGGAAATCAAAACATTTGTTATCTTTACCTGTCTAAGCATTGCTTTAAATGCCATGAATCGAAGCCTCATTGTGAGGATTTCTCCAGCCTTGCCAAAAGTGAAACCCTATTTGAGAAAAAGTACAATGTTTAGCACACTATTACATTGCTTGTGTTGATTCAAAAAATATTTTAGATACACTATCTCAACAATGTCAAAGTGCAGAATATTGCAGTCCTGATTGCACAAAGCAAATGTAAAAAAAGGTTTAATATTTACAAATTCTAGTAGGTTCATAGTACAGACATTCAAATATTATTTCTCAAAAAAAAAAAGAAAGCACAGCAATATTTCGCAGCACTACTTCACCAGCATGTTTCAAGGAAAAGATCACTAATGGACCTTTAATTTAAATTTTTATCTGAATTGACCTAAGTTAGTTTTAAACAAGTGGCTTTCAGGCCATTCATTTTAGATTAAAGACTTCATAAGGCAATCTGGGTTCACTGAAGTCAAACACAAGTTTCCCATGACTGCAATGGAATTAAGGTTTCTTTCCTGGGATCCTAATACAGCCTGACATAGATATCAACTGTAATACATAAGTGATGTTCTTTAATGAATTGAATTTATTTCTAGCCAGATATCAATTTAACAAGATACAAAAAAGAATATGCTGGTTAAAATTTTTCTGAAGATACACTCTTTTTGCATTTTAGTACGACAACAGTGTTTATAACTAGCAGATTGAGTTGGTTTGAGATGGACATGTATTAAGAAGCTATGAATTTTTAGTATATTTCAGATTTGTTTTCCGAAACATGATGAACAATTATAGTAAAGCTAAAATAACAAAACATACCTGGAAAAAAAAAGTAAAAAAGGAAATGATCCCAAGTACTAAAAACAGCACTGAGTATAAGTCGCCCTTTTCTCTTAAGAATTCCTTGTCAGTTTCTGAAAAGATCTGTAAAATAATATTTAAACAACATTTTAAAAAAATTGATTAATATTCTAAAATACTTCTATCTTTCTCAATAACTATGTTTGGTAGTCATTTGCATTCATACAAAATTTGAGCATATGTAATATACAATTACAGATATAACAAGAAAATTTCAGGTTGTGGAATGATTTTTAGGATTTTGTAAACTGTGTATAATTCTTTAGATTTTGGTAAAAGTGTTTCATACAGTTCTCAGCTTCATTATGCAGTCATTGTTTAAGATCTGGTTTTATTAGAAATAAATTTTGTAGGCTTTACAGGTTTTTTTAATATTTTATTCAAACTTACCCCTATAATTTCTGAAAATATGATTGAAAATGCAGGTTGTAAAACTCCATTGACCACGGCACAGAAAATTCCGGCTACAAAGTATGGCCATTCAGTTTTGTTTAACTTCATAATTTTCAGAAATGAAGCTGGAGGTAATCCTTCATCCTAAAAAACAGAATTCTGTTAGCTCATATTTGGAGAAATATGGAGGAAAAGAGAGATTAACAGTCAATTTCCTACTTCTAGAATCTCCTGAGAGGAAGGCAAAATGTATACTTCTTAATCACATGAATAGTTAACTGATTGTACATTCCTTTTTTTATTATCTTACTACAAAGATGAAAAAGCTTTTAGAATATATTTAAAGCTCTTGTCATCAGATTTTAGTTTTTCTATATAATGTTTTTATTGATCAGTTCTCTTGGTATTGGTCAATGATGACCGATCTATTTATTCTGGGCATACCGCCAAATGTCGTTCAGTTCAAAACTTTTTGGAAATAAAGAAATACAAGTTGAAGGTAACTTTGAATCCAGTTACTATTAAATACCACAGTGGTGGTATTATTCAAGTAATTGTTCATTAAGCATTTCATAACACCAACATATTGCCTGCAAATAAGAATGCAAGCGTATTTGTTGTATGGATTTTTGGTAAGGTTTGTTTTGAGACTTGTATGGTGAGCCAAACGTTCCGTTTCTGATAAAAATTAATGTTTGTCAGGTATAGACTATGTTGGTATGGTATGAAAACACATGTAAGTATATTTCTTTTATAGTAAATCAATTTTCAAGAATAAACTCATCCTTGTTACAGATTTTTAATCAATTTTCAAGAATAAACTCATCCTTGTTACAGATTTTTAATCGATTTTTCAATAATAAACTCATCCTTGTTACAGATTTTTTTAAGTCCTATTTTATTTGGATAATCATTCATGGTGAGAATAACAAACCAGTTATTAATATTATCAAAGACTATTTAGAATCAGAAAATTCTCATGCTTTTTTTTTTACCTTATCGAATGCTTCCTTTCTAGAGCAGGAGAATGAATTTCATTTTAACATACTCTGTTGAAAAGAATCAAAGTTCACTAGCAGCTCTGAAAAGATACTTACAGGTGAACTCTTTTTCTCGTCAGGATCATCATTCTCGGTTTCCGGCTTTTTCATGCTTCTCCGAGTCGAGCGTCTTCTCAATCCTTTTGTAAAGGATTCTTCAATTTCTGTTTCAGATCCACCTTTTTTGACATCAAGTGCATTCTCATTTTTTTCTGACGATGGAACTTCAGTGTCTATTGCCTAAAAGAGGGACGAACATGATGCTAAGATTAATTATGCATATATTACTTTGAAAATTATGAGATGATTTCTTCATACAGTAGAAGTAATTTGTTTTGGTGGAAAGAGATATGTTATAATGCAGATTGGGAAATTGTAATATATTTTAGTAGATTTCTATCTTCAGAGCTTGATTCAAATATAAAAGTAGCCCACCTCTAATGAAAATGCCTATACTAAGTGGAGGGTGGGGGAGTGGAAGCAACTGTTCTTTTTTAATGAATTAACTCCTAAGAGAGTTTTAAATTGAGTGTAAAACATTTGCACTCATCTTGAGATTTTTTTGAATGAGTTCTCAGTGTTTATACATGGAGTGCAGAACACTCATAACAGTCCTTGGCTTTAAATGTAATAAGGAAGTTCAAGATGGAACAGGTAAAAAAGATATTTTGACTGAACAATTTGAACAGCCTGAAAAAGAGATCCACTTTTGGCGGTAGTTTTGGCAGTCCCTTGGAGAGAATAAATAAAAGTCTACTCACAACTGTCTTATTTAATAGTAACTGGATTCAAAGTTGCCTTCAACTTGTGGGGTTTTTTTCAGAAATTTTACATTTTTACTGCTTTTTTCTGTTAATAAAAATACATTTTTTGCTTTCTTTCAATTTTTTGTTATTTTATGTTATTTTTATTATCTTTCTGTTTCATATTTCATAGAGTTTTCCATTAGCACATTTGCTTGAATACAAGGTTACTCTGAATCTAAGGTGACCAAATGCATTCTCATAATTATCTTATGGAGAAATATTTTAGTTGGCCTAGTTTACTCTTTTCGGTCTGACATACTGAGATACTTTAATGGGCAAAGTGGTTATATAGTAAATGACCAGTGACATAGAAGGCTGCAGGGAAGCCCTGATATAATCTATCACATGGGACCTGAGGAAGTATCAAAGTATTTTGTCCAAATACTTGATAACTAATACATTTCTGATAATTATATTATATTCCGTTCTCTTTATTTCTGTCTACATAGCTTTAAAAGCACCCATAACTTCCATTCAGCATTGCTGGATTATTTTTATTTTTCTTCCATTCCTCCACTTTGTTTTTTTTCTGTAGAAAGAAATTCAGTATGAAGTATTATAACTAAACAGTGTTAAATATGTGTGCTCTATTCCTCCAGTATCTGTTAATGTATTTTGCCTTTTATCATTAGTTAAGAACCAGCAATGTAATAGCAAACTACTCTAGACAGCTGCTCTACACTAACTGCACAAAAAGAAGTCTTAAAATAATCTTTTAAGCTTAAACCCCTGGAGTATTAAAAACGTACTATCCTGGGTTTAAATAAGTCAGGTATCAAAACTAGTGGTCTTGTCTCTCAAATCTCCTTTCAAAGTGCTTTTTTTTTTTGCGCTTAACGAAACATGCTGCAGAATTCCCCATACTTCTGATAGCAGAAAGGAAAATGAGGCAATAGCTAGTGAGAAAAAAGTACCTGCATGTTCACGAGTTTGTAGTAGATTCCCTTTGTCTCAAGCAGTTCGGAATGATTCCCTTGTTCTGTGATAACTCCACCTTCGAACACAGCTATAAGATCCGCATTTCGGACTGTTGACAGTCGATGAGCTACTACAACCGTGGTGCGTCCTTCCCTTGCCTAGAAATTACAATATTTAAATTGATAATTTTTAAGTATGTTAAAAAATTGTTCATATTAAAGTTCTCAATTTCTAGCAGCTCTTTCAACAAAGGTCTGGAAAAAAAAGTAAATATTAAGCTTCTGTTTACCTGCTTAATTTAAGAGCACTACTGACCTTGTCCAGTGCTGCCTGCACAACTGATTCACTCTCAGTATCCAGGGCTGACGTTGCCTCATCAAGCAGAAGAATTTTAGGAT
>NW_009697677.1:480-747 GCF_000703405.1 Apaloderma vittatum | reverse complement strand
AGAAATACAGAACTGAAATATTCTTGAATGACCTCTGCTGTATAATGATATTGTTGGTTACCATCACTTCTATAGAAAAAAAAAAGTCTCTTTCAGACAACTAGTATAGTTTGAGATAGACAAAAGACATACAGCCAATATGCCTCCCAGAATCATTAAAGCTACCTTATCACAGCTTAATCATAGAATCATAGAGTGGCCTAGGCTGGAAGGGCCCTCAGAGATCATTTCATCCAACCTCCCTGTCATGGGCAGGGACGCTTCTCA
>NW_009697677.1:0-270 GCF_000703405.1 Apaloderma vittatum | reverse complement strand
TTGTACTGCTTTTAGAGGTTTAAGATTTTCATGGGAATGTGTTTTGCAGTTCCTCTGAGGATTAAGAAAGTTTGGATGATATGTCATGAGAGGGAGGAAAGAAAGGAAACCTCAAACAACTGAAAGATCATCATGTAGAAACAAATGGTCTGGAGTGATGGGAACATTAACTACGACTTCACTGTAGGCTAGAAACACGCTGCATTCCTAGAAGACCAGTGAGATCATCATGACTTGTCATGAAACACTAGATGTAACCTGATTAACAAA
>NW_009697676.1:0-270 GCF_000703405.1 Apaloderma vittatum | reverse complement strand
CTGTCGCCTGAGGGCCGGAGGGGAATGGAAATCACCACGAGGACAGCCCCGGGGTCAACTAGGCCGACTGGTTTTGCACCAGAAAATCATAGAATCATTCAGGGTGGAAAAGAGCTCTAAGATCATCAAGTTCAACCGTCAACCCAAGGCTACCATGGCCAGGAGAAGAAGGAAAAGCCCTGCCCGGCCTCCCTCACCTGCCCCATTGCCCTTGCAAAACAGGTGTGGGGCTCCAGCCACTGAGAACCAGGCAAAGGAAGAGCCAGGTGC
>NW_009697675.1:1191-7524 GCF_000703405.1 Apaloderma vittatum | reverse complement strand
TCCGGCTGAGCCAACCCAATACAATGTGGTAGAGTTTCACAGCACTGTGAAGGGTATGAAGGAATTGATTTAGGGAACAATTATTCACTCTCTTTCAGAGCCCAGGAAATAGGAGCATCCAATGAAATTATCAAGCAAAAGGAAGTATATTTCCACACAGAGTAAAATTAAATTGTGGATCTCATTACTATCAAGTGTTGTGGAGACCAAAAGTGTAAGTCGGTTCAATATGTGATTAAGTAACTTAGTGAAAAGTCTATCGAGCTCTATCAAATACAAGGAAGCAGATACAACATCTCAGTCGGGACAAATGGATAAAAGACATGACTCTGTTTTTACATTTGTTCTCAGAACACCTTCCTACTGCTGCTGTGTTCCATATCGCCTTAGATAACCCTTCAGCTTGCTTAGCTGAGTTTCTTTTCAAACACAACACTCAGTAATATCAATCCAGCACTGGAAAACTCAATATTATTACTCTTGATGTGTGGGTTTTAAAACAATTTTACTATTAAAAGACGTTTAAGTAATTTGAATAATGATTTCAAATATTGATTATAGGCTCCTGATTGCATTCAACCTTTTCTCATTTCAGTACTCAAGATTTCAAGGTTTACAAAATCACGACTGCAAAAGATAATCTGAATGATAAATCCAATCATGAAGAAAATACAGAAAACTTCAGGAAACAAGCAAGAATCTGATTTTAAACAGATATGAGTTAAGTACTTCTTCCTTTCCGGAAATTTCTTTCACAAAACGTTTTGAAAACAGATAGCACCTGCAGATTTAGCAAGGGATTAGAAAACTGTTAGACAAGACAATCTTAAGTGGTTACTAGTTTTGCATGTACTCTGTAGCATCTCATAAACAAGTCAAAGGTGCTGAAGGAATGCAAGAGAAATAAAAGCAAACATGGCTAGAATCTTCAGCTCTACTGGTAAAGAAAACTAAGCTGGAAGTACCAATGATTTTATTCAGCTACCCTATTTTTTGTCCAAGTAGAGCAGTTCATGCTATAATGTCATATTACAACTTTCTGACACGGAATGGCATTTTTTGGTAAATGACTGATATAAAATCTTCCAGAGTTAAGGAAACCCAACAAAACAGAAATTGAGAGGATTTTAGTCTGGAGTCCACGTGTGTTTTTAGCAATAGTCCAGAGAACAGTATATAGATTATTTTGATATTAATATAAATCTTCCAGGATGGCTACAATATAATTACCATTAAGAAAGGTTATTATAAGGTGCAATTTTGTGTTATCTGAGGGCAGGATCTCTTTCATTTCCTTTTTTCCTGCTTTTCACTGCATGTCATTTCCTGCATGGCAGACTTTGCATTGGAGGAGTAGAATCAATCAGGAAAGTAACATTCATAGCAAAAACACCACCATTTCTTGATATATCTCTAAAAGGTATATGCAATCTTAAGTATCTGTCCAAGTGCTTGTAGTAGAGTGGAAAATAATGTTGATGCATAGAATAATAAAAATACAGGGCTAGAAAATCAGCATGACAGATTTTAGTTCATCTCTTGTCATCGACAATAAATTATTTCTAGGATTGCTAAAGTTTAAGGCTGAGCTGGCCACTAAACTTTGACAGATGCGTTCTGGGATCCCCCTACTACCCTTCCAGGGGAGGAGAGCAGGAGAATCAGGAAGAAAGACTATATACATATATATATATATACATATATATACACACATATATGCAACTGTGCAAATATGCTCAAAGAGCTGTCTCCTCTTCTCCAGCCTGAACAACCCGAACTCATCTCTAATTGTCTTTATAAGGCAGATGTTCCAGCCCCCTGATCATCTTTGTGGTTTCCACTAGGACATGAAGCCATTGACCATAATTCTTTGAGCAGGACCATTCAGTCAATTCCATATCTACCGAGTGATCCATCTGTCAAATCTACATCTCTCCAATTTGGAGACAAATTGTTTTTATTAATTTCTTCTTAGTTAAGTAATAAAAATGAAACAAGGAAAGTATTCAGTGAGACCGTAACTGAAATAAAAAGTCATCCCATGATCAAGACAGGTAATAAGGCTGTTAGAGGTATTATAAATGGCTACTTCTTCAGGAAATATTTTCCCTAAATGAGATTGAAAGGAAATTAAGGTGAAAACAGAGATATTTTCTTTCTACCAATGCATCACTGGAACATTAGTAAGAGAGAAAAGAAATGTGAGATGTACAGCACAACACACAAAAAGAGAGGTTTGAACAGGTTGCTTTTCAATGTTAGCTGAAATATAAAGTTTATCAATGCGGAAGCTGTGAGGATTCTGGACCCTGTTAGGCAAAATCAGTGTTTCTAGCTTTCAGGAAATAATTTCATTTAGCTTTTTATTTTCTTGTTTATCAGAAAGTATTTTTTCAAGTAATAGAATAGCAGAAGGTGTCAAGACTTTGAAGTTTCCCAGTGTAAATATTTTCCTTAATGTTTCATGGTGAACTCGCAAGAGTAAAATCAATGTGTTTTTCTGCTGATGCCTTGTCATGGATTTACATGTACTAACACTATGTTGAAATGATTGTATAAAGGTCTATCACATTGAACAATAAACCTTGACAAGTATTTCACACCAAACTCAACCTGTAGTCATGTTTAATGGAATGAGGTTAACAGTGGTGTCTCCAAGCATTTACGGCCAGCCCTAAGGTCTGTGGGGTTATAATGTTTCATTGAAATATGTATTTATAAACAGCAAACAGCTAAGAATAGGTACTTGGAAAAAACATAAGGTCACAAGATAATTCCATTTAGAGGGCACCTCAGGAAGTCTCTCCTGCTCAGAGCAGGACCACCTCTGAGATCAGACCAGGTAGCTCAGGGGCTGATCAATTTGGACATCAAGAACCTGTAAGGGTGGACATTGCATAACCTCTCTGGCAAGCCCCTTCCACTGCTGAAATGTCTCCTTGGGGAGAAAAGAGTTCTCCTTATATCCAATTCGAACCTCTCTTTTTCATTTCTCTTCCATCTTCATATCTCAAATTCTTACCTGATGATTCATACTAATATAAACTGCAGTTGGCACAAAAATAATGATAAAGCAGTTAATAGTTTATCTGAATTTCTAAAAGTATTTATCAAGGTTTCTTGCCCAATACTGCTAGAGATGCTGAGAAAGTACGAAACACAGTATTAACACTTAGTTAAGCTGCTGATATTCTCAACACAGGATTTAAAGTGTGCGTGAGACAGAGACTGGACAAATTTATGGAAATCTATCAAGGGCTATTTTACTCAACAATATTATCTCTAAAGTAATTTGTGCCTAAACAAATTTGTTTTGGGATTTTTCCCTGCTTTTCCATTATTGTTGACTATTGGAGACAGGATATTGTGTTGGGGTATGGCAAAACAGTCATATCTATGAGACCATGACATTGTCCGTTTGACTACTGGGTACTGATCATGCAATCATTTTCAGTTAATACCTGGGCTCACTTTCAGAATAAATGGGCTGTTTATCCTTTCTGCAAGAGGAATAATAGGTGTGGATTTTGGAGTAACTAAGGCTGAAATTGCCTCTAATAGGGATAACACTCTTTTTCCTTTCTACCTTTCCAGGAATTTTTACTCCTCTTTCAGCTTAATCTTCACTTTCAAACAATCCAAATCCTCACATCCCACACCTCGTGTCATGCAGCCAGTATTTATAGCATTATACTGTAAATAAGATAATTACATTAACTACAATTGCATTATAATCATATAAGAATAATTATATTATGGCCACAGGTCCAATACACATGAACTAGAGAAGACTTGATCAAATGCTAGGCCATGTGGATACATCGTGCTCCTCCTGATGCAACTGTCCCTGAGGCGTACGGAGGTAAACTACACTGGATCACTCAGCCTGCAGGACAGGGATCACTTTCAGTCATGGGCACATATAACTGTCCAAATGTAATCCATATGAATCTTTAGTCTGTCCCAGGAGAGTAACTCTGATCCTCTTTACACAAGTTTAATCTGGAATTACAAAATGCACAATGTGTGCACAAGCAGGAAAGCATCTGGCACCACCTACATACATGTGTTTGTTTGCTTATTTTTTTCTTAACACTTCTGCTAATACCACATTAATTTCTACATCGGGTTTGCTTCCAAGTCCCAGGGAATGTTATGAGCTTGAGTAAACCATAGAACTTCTATTTATGACAAACATGAAGGAGAAGGAGAAGAATGGATATGCCAAATATCAGACAAAACAAGGAATTTTGTCATCAGTAGTAGGTTTGCCTTCACCAAAGCTTCTTTTATATTTGTAAGAGCCACTTGTCACTTGACTGTTACTGAAGAATCCTTAGGAACGCTTAACAAAAGTGTCTTTAAGCACTCAAACTCAACATGGAAACAAATGTTAATTAAAAGCACTTGAAAATTGCTTTGTAAAACAAAGCATTTCCTTTGCCATGTTACAGCCCTTGATATTGAAAAACACACAGAAATGACACAGACACTTCAATTAGCTCAGAAAGCTTTCCTAAACTGTTAGAATAAGGGTGTTGGTTTACAGATCTGCACACATATTCAAATGTCAGAAGCAGAATTTTGAACTCAAAAAAAAAGATGAACAACTTTCCACTAATGTGTAAACTATGCAAGTGACACAGGGTTTAAATATTCAGGGGGTTTATTTTCTTTTTTTTTCTTAAAAAGCACTTTCTATTACCACTTTCAACATAAACGTGAGCTTATAAAGTAGTATATAGTTTGCTGTTGTGATCTTAAAAGGATTGGCTGCTACAAACTTATTTATATGTGCAAATTCTATGTATATTTATACTAAAAATAGAGGATTTCAATCAATACAAATTCAAAATTAATTTAATTTTATTTCTGTGTCAAATTACTGCTGTAAGAAAAGCAACTGAGGTACAACTCAGCTAAAGAAAAATGTCTTTCCTCTGCCTTTTCAGCTACTTTTACAATGGTAAAAACAGGGTACTTTTTTGCTTTCTCCTTATTTTCTTTTGCTTTTCCATATCTATGTTTTCTAATTCATGTTAACAGATTCAAGATTCATCTTTGGCTCTGCAGCTAAGCCCTGCTATCTGAGGTGTGTCTGGAAAATTATCATTCCAATCTGTACTATTGTAGGTTGATGCATACTGTGAGATCTTTGTCACTTTGAGAGATGTGAGAAGGAATGATTCTCACTCAGTGAGATGGACTCATCTTTGAGAAAGTAAGCTTTGTTACAAGTAGGGTGAATCTCTAGGCGGTTAACAGTTTTTTGGCCTGGTGATAACCAGTCTTTGAGGCAGTCTAGGATAGACTGGGAACTGCATCAACTTCATTAGCTCCACTGCTTCTTGTTCTAATCCAACAGGTCAGAGAACTTCTCCCAAAACAAATAAAAAAGTTTGAAAATCACGGAGCAGATACATCCCAGGAAGCACATGTTTCTCTTTCTCCTGCCTCAAGGAGGACCTCTTCTGTTAACATCAAATCTTCAGTCTATGTTAGCATTCATGGGAATGTGCTCTGATATAGCACATTTATCTGGAAAGAAAATGTTTCTCCCAATGTAATCCATTTATTTCAAGAGTAAATGGAGTTTACACCATGTCTCCCACATAAGCTTTCATAGAGACTGCAGCTGTACAATGCCACCAGCATCCTGCTGGTCTTCCCTAGAGCTCATCAGTATGCCCAGGGACTATGTATAGAATCATAGAATCATAAAGGTTGGAAAGGACCTTTCAATACCATCAAGTCTAACCTACAGCCCTACACCACCTTAACACTAAAGCATCTCTTGAAGTGCCACATCCAACCATTTGTTAGACACGTCCGGGGATGGTGACTCCACCCCTTCCTCAGCAACCCATTCCAGTGCTTCATCATCCTTGTGATGAAGACGTTTTTCCTAATATCCAACCTAAACTTCCCCTGGAGCAACCTGAGTCCATTCCCTCTTGTCCTGTCGCTATTCACTAGAGAGAAGAGCCCAACACCCATCTCACTACAGCTGCCTTTCAGGTAGTTGTAGAGAGCAATAAGGTCTCCCCTCCACCTCCTCTTCTCCAGGCTGAACAGCCCCAGCTCCCTAAGCCTCTCTTCATAAGACTTACCCTCTACTCCCCTAATTACTCTTGTTGCCCTTCTCTGTATCTTCTCCAGCACCTCGATGTCCTTCTTGTGCTGTGGAGCCCAGAACTACACACAGCACTCGCAGTGCGGCCTCACCAGTGCTGAGTACAGGGGCACGATCACTTCCCTAGTCCTACTTGCCACACTATCCCTAATACAGGCCAGGATGCCATTGACCTTCTTGGCCACTTGGGCATCCTGCTG
>NW_009697675.1:0-1116 GCF_000703405.1 Apaloderma vittatum | reverse complement strand
AAGCCTGTAGCGCTGCTGGGGGTTGTTGTGGCCAAGGTGCAAGACCCAGCATTTGGCCTTATTGAAACTCACGTGATTGGCCTTGGCCCAGCGATCCAGCCTGTCCAAATCTCTCTGAAGACCCTCTCTACCTTCCAGCAGATAGACACTTCCTCCCAGTTTTGTGTCATCTGCAAATTTACTAAGGGTGCACTCCATCCCCTCAACCAAGTCATTGATAAAGATGTTAAACAGGAGTGGTCCCAGCACTGAGCCCTGAGGGACACCACTCGTGACTGGCCCTCAGCTGGATTTAACTCCATTAACCACAACTCTTTGGACCCAGTCATCCAACCAGTTCCTAATCCAGGGAAGAATATGTCCATCCAGGCCATGGGCAGCCAGCTTTTCTAGGAGAATGCAGTGGGAAACTGTGACAAATGCCTTGCTAAAGTCAATGTAGACAACATCCGCAGCCTTTCCCTCATCCAGTAAGCAGGTCACCCAGTCACAGAAAGAGATCATATTAGTCAAACAGTACCTGCCCTTCATGAACCAGTGCTGACTGGGCCTGATCCCCTAGTTGTCCAACATGTGCCTCCTAATACAGCTCAGGATGACCTGCTCCATCAGCTTTCCTGGGACCAAAGTTAAACTGACATGCCTGTAATTCCCTGATTCATCCTTCCATCCCTTTTTATATATGAGGGTAACATCAGCTGACTTCCAATCTGATGGGACCTTTCCAGTCACCCAGGACTACTGATAAATGATGGAGAGTGGCTTGGTGATCACGGCTGCTAGCTCCTTCAGCACTCTTGAGTGCATCGCATCTGGTGCCATGGACTTGTGTACATCTAAATGGTGCAGCAGGTCAGAGACCATTTCCTGCTGGAATGGGAGGAGTTCTTCCTGTACACTGGGTCATTCAGGTTTTCATATGCTGCCCTGTCTTCCTTTTGGAATTATACACAAAAGCAGTAGAATAGAGATTATTTTTCCTTTTTGTCCTTTAAGCACAGAGCAAACCAGAGACAAATATGTTAGACAATTTGAATATGTGACCCACCTAGGCAAGTCCTCTTCAAAACTGAAATCTTATTTAAACATACACATCTTTCACATTGTCGTGGTTTA
>NW_009697674.1:0-3087 GCF_000703405.1 Apaloderma vittatum | reverse complement strand
GGCCGCCCCCAATCCACAGGAGGAGGCCGCCGGCCCCAGCAGGGCCTTCACCCTTGTCCCGAGCCGTGCGGGTCTGGCAGAAGTTGCTGCTGGGCTTTTAGGGCTTTCAGGGTCCGCGATCGGGACGGGGTCGGTGCAGGTCCAGAGAAGGGCAACAAAGCTGGTGAAGGGTCTGGAAAACAAGTTTTATGAGGAGCAGCTGAGTGAGCTGGGATTGTTTAGCCTGGAGGAGGCTGAGGGGAGACCTTATCACCCTCTACAATTGCCTGAAAGGAGGTTGCGGTGAGGTGGGGGTTGCTCTCTTCTCCCAAGTGACAAGTGATACAGGACAAGAGGAAATGGGCACCAGGGGAGGTTTAGATTGAATGTCAGGAGCAGTTTCCTTACTGAAAGAGTGGTGAGGACTGGACATGCAGTCATGAAGCACTCGTGCTTTTCATATAACATGTACAGACTGAGAGAGTTGGGGCTGTTCAGTCTGGAGAAAAGAAGGCTCCGAGGAGACCTTATTGTGTCCTTCCAGTATCTTAAGGGGGCTACAAGAAAGCTGGGGAGGGGCTTTTTAGGATGTCGGGTAGTGATAGGACGAGAGGGAATGGACTTAAGCTAGAGATGGATCAGTTCAGGTTGGACGTTAGGAAGAAGTTCTTCATCATGAGTGTGGTGAGATGCTGGCACAGGTTGCCCAGAGAGGGGGTGGAAGCCCCATCCCTGGAAGTTTTTAAGGCCAGGCTGGATGGGGCTCTGAGCAGCCTGATTTAGTGGGGGATGTCCCTGCCCATGGCAGGGGGGTTGGAACTAGATGATCTTTAAGGTCCCTTCCAACACTGACAATTCTATGATCCTGTGATTGAGCACTTACGGGTTTGTTTGGTTTGGTATTTTTTTGGTTCAGTTTGGTTTTTTTTCTTCAGAATCGGAACCTGCAGGGCAGATTTGTGACCCCGTGTGTTAGAGAGGCTTCACACCTACCTGATCTCTGAGCATCAGTCAAAGCACAGCCCCTGAGCGTCTCGGGGTGGAATACTGCTAGTGGTGAGGCCGGGACTGCGCTGGGAAAACTTTCCGCAGGACTGTCGGCAGCAGAGGGTGCTCAAAGCGAGCTTTTGGAGGCTGCTCGCAAGGCTGCTGGAGCTTGGTCAGGGGTAGATGCGGTTAACTGACCGCAAAAGCCCTTACGGGTGCCCCTTGCCCCAAAAGAAATCAAATCTTTAAGATGAATACGGAGAACGGGGAGCATTTCTGGGCAGCAGACTAAATGGAAAGTTTCCCTTTCAGGTCTGTCATATATATAAGTATATGGGTAAGTAGCTAGTACAGACAGTGGTAGCAAGTAGTGAGCTAAATGTGTTTGGTATGGTCAGATAATTATGTATTCAAGAAGCAGTTAAACATGGATGGAAATTAAGCTGGATGATAAGAAGCATTCCATTGATTTACTCTTAGTTCTGAAAAAAAAGAAAAAGTTTACATGTGCAGCTTATTTAGCATAGGCTTGATCCAGTGGACCAGATGAGTATCCTGTGAGTTACTCTCAGCAGGAGCTTATAACTGTGGAGCACCGTATTGGAGAACAGTGTAGAAATACAGAAGTCAGTTTTCCTCTGTCCTGGGCTCTGAAAGAACCAAGGTGTGAAGACAATTTGGGTACTGAAGTGGACTTTTCAAAGAACAACTTGTAACAGCCAGTCAAAGGAGGGGCTGAAGCTGGAAAGCTTTCAGTTTGGCCCTCAGGCAGAGTGCCAGGACCATAAACCAGCTTGCTAGAGGTTGCAAGTTTGAAAAGGAAATCCAGTTCTTCCCATTTTTCATCAAACAGGAGACGCAGCATTGCCCGTGGTAGTACTGAAACTCTTCCTTTCAATGTTGCTAATCTTACAGCACTGGTGATGCAGTAGATTTGCCAGCTCTCATGCGTCATTATGAGTTTCCTGGTGGTTGATCTATTTTCTTAGAGCCCTAACTTCTGGAGTCAGATGACTAAAATAAAAACACTACTTTTTTTATTAATAAAACCAGATTTCTAGCTCTCAGCTGGTGGAGAAAAGCATAGGAGCAAGACCCAAGGTTCATGAAGCTAAAAATAAAATGGAAACATTGAAAATAATATTTTTAAACTTCAAGACTTCTAAATAATTTGTATTATATTTTACTGGTTAACTCATGATACTGACATTTAAAACCCCCTCAGACTCCTTCAGATCCCTGGATGATTATTCATCAGTGTAAAATAGCAGAATTGTCAACAAAATGCAGAAGAGATTGAAATGTTCAGTAAATAATCCAGTTACATACTAGGTAGAGAGAAGGATGAAGTATGCATATCTCAGAGGGGTGATGACATACTTTACATTCCAAAAATAACAGAGAGGGTGATAAACAGAATCTCTTAACTTGGTGGAATTTGAAATCGGTAGGTATGGCTCATTTTTATGGCTCATTTTTATCTGAGAGATGGCAAAACAAAACAATTATTTTTTTATTAAGTCTTTGGATAGCAGAAATTTGGAGATAAGTGGGGAAAAAATCAGTTCTCTACCAATATTAAAAACTGATAAATCAGATGACCTGATGATGGTAGACCTATCAGCTTGGCTTTGCTCCCAGACAAAATGAGAACAGAGCAGATACAAGCTCCAACTAACAAAATATTAAAGAAGATTAGAATCATAGGGAAGGGACCTCGAAGATCATCTAGTTCCAGCCCCTTTGCTATGGCAGGGACATCTCCCACTAGAACAGGTTGCTCAAGGCTCCATACAGCCTGGCCTTCAACACTTCCAGGGATGGAGCATCCACAACCTCCCTGGGCAACCTGTGCCAGTGCCTCACCACCCTCAGGGTAAAGAACTTTTTCTTAGATCTCATCTAAACCTACACTCTTCCAGCTTCCACCCATTACCCCTTGTCCTGTGACTACAGGCCCTTGTAAAAAGTCCCTCCCCAGCCTTCTTGCAGGCCCCCTTCAGGTACTGGAAGGCTGCTACAAGGTCTCCCCGGAGCCTTCTCTTCTCCAGGCTGAACAAGCCCAATCTCTCAGCCTGTTCTCATAGGAGAGGTGTTTCAGCCCTCTGACCATCTTGGTAG
>NW_009697673.1:0-46324 GCF_000703405.1 Apaloderma vittatum | reverse complement strand
TCGGGCGCAGAGGGGTGAAGTACCTCTGGTGGTCGCGACTGCGTGAAACAAAATCGATAAAAAAATAAATTGCGTACCACTTTGGTGCCTCAGTGCCGTCTCACTGAGGTCCTTTGCTTTCTAAGGAAGGGGGGAGAAAAAAAAAAATACCTGTGTTAAAGGGGTGGGTTTTCGTCCCACTTAGAATAAGTTTTTGGTTTGGGTTTTTGGGGGGAGGGGAAGGATGTAATTAAGCTGTTGTCTCCAAAGCAGCTGCTGAGAAGTTGACATCTTACCCCCTTTATGATACGTGGAAGGAGATGGAAGTGGGTTTATATTAGTTTTAAGCAGCAGTGATAGCTGATAAAAGGTTAATCCAAATTAACACATCCCTAATAATTTTTCCAACCTTTTTTTTCGCTCCTTTTCAAGAGGATTGAGGTTTTAGGAAGGAGGAGGGAGACAGGAAGTCCCTGTGCAGACAACTGCAAATTATATGATCAGTATCTTCAGTTTGGTTTGCTGCACAGCAGTCTTACAAAACTATGAAATACAGGAGAAAAAAAAAAAAGTAGTGTAGTGAGATCCTGCTGGGGTCACTGAGATAGCTGATAAAAGTTCTCGGGAAGTGATGTTTTAGGACGCTTGGGAGCATGTACAGAAAGAGCTGGTGAAGTGGAGAGCGATAGCTTTGCACTGATGGTTAGTCTGCACCACATAAATCAGAATGTTATTGCTCAACTGCACAGGACGTTGCCCTCCCCTTGAAACTAGAGACTTTTGTAACGTAGTATAAAATGAGTGGATTCATTCTCATGTATATTAAATGGGAATGGAACTGCAGTTTCTTTTGGAAATCCGAGATATAGCAGCTTCAGCAAAGCCCTGTAGGTGAAAACTCAATTTATATTTAGGAGTAGTTCTGCTCCTCAGTGTCAGGAGAGATGCCTAATTGCAGAAACTTTTGTCTGGGGCCTTTAGTGCAGGTTCAGGTAAGCACAATCAAAGGAAGTATTTTGGTGAAGACGTTTTCCCGGGTAAGAAGGTTCCATCAGCCACAGTACCCAACTACAGAAACAGGCATCACTGACAGATTAATAAAGATGATGAAAACAAATACGAGATAAAAACCTTAAAAAGAAATATAAATCTTACTGGCAAAAAGGAAGAAACCCTCACCATGAAGTGGCTAGGATGCCAAATTTGTCTTCAGTTTTAATACATTTGGAGCATTACCATCCAGCAAAAGTGGAATAAATAGAAAATAAAGACATTATTTCTAAACCCAAACAACTTATATGCATACCTTAACATCTATTATAGTCTGCTTTAATTAAGGACCAAAATTAGTACAGAAGCACCTTGAGCTGCACAGGTGCATAGATTCAAGGATACAGAAGACACACCACCAAGAAAACGAAGCAAGTAGAAAGCCTCATGCTGCACGAAAACTAACTATAATACAAAGAACGCTGCTATCCAAAGTTTGCTTATTTCAAGTCGTAAATATGAGGAGAACTTTCCCAGTGTCAGATCTTAATAGTCAGTTTTACGCTTTTGAAATGGAATGAGGATGCTTTGTTTCCAGACAGGATTCCGTGTCTTGCAGCAGTGAACAGAACCCACCACATTGATTCTCCACACCGTATTGCCCCAGGATTTGGAGAAATCTGAGTTTAGTATAACTCCTCAAGGAAAAGAGGAACATGATTTTTGCCTCTCTGGAGCAATGGAGTAAAACAACAAAAGATAAATATAAATCTCAAAGTCACATTCATGTAGCACTACTGTAAAATGCAGAGACGTCACTGAAGGAAGAGGCAGCAGCTGGTTTGTCCATCAGTAGACAAGTAACTCCAAGTACTCTGTCGCATACACCACCTCAAAAGCATATGCACAGGTCCTGAGACCATGCAGTGGAGGGATGGAGAAGAGGGTACAAAGCGTGGAAGTGTGCAGGGCTTCATTGCTTATGAAGCAACTCAATTGTTACAGAAGATCTGTAAAGTATATCTTAAGAAACTACAACAGCGTATCACACTGAGGTCATGCAGAGATTAGAAACACGCAGAAAAAGGGCTCAGCTTTTCTGCCGACCATACCTATGACTTTTGGTGTTTGTGACCATACATTAAATGAACCAAAAAATGAACATTTCAAAGTCCTGTAAAACACTAATTGGTATCAATAACAACACATCCGTAGTATTTACAATTCTTTGCCTAACAGAATTTTTCTTTCAAGAGTGCAGTGTTTACTAGCACTGCAGTTTAATGGCAGTACCTGGACTAGGAAATTAGAAAGCATGATTTCTGGATAATATCAGGTGCATAACAAATACACTAGCAAAACACTAACACATTTTCATGCTATGTAAGTTTTAAAAATAAGACCAAGAATAAATTACAGTGAGTATTTTCCCATGCAAACAGGCAAGAGGTGCATCACCAAGAAGAATATAGTAGTTCTGTCAAGTCAGTTATTCCAAAGGTGGGGAAATCAATTTAATAAGTTCTCAAAGTAATTAAAATACAACTCCAGTGACTGAAAGGACTTGCCAGAAAAATCCCAGAGGAAAAGAAGGGCAACTATTGCCTAATACAACATACATGTTTGATTAGTACCTTAGATCTTTGGGGACACCAAACTCGGAATCCAACTGGATATATCTGTAAGTTCCCTGCCTTTTATCTGTCACATAGTAGCCTCCAGCTTTCACTACTATGCTGTCATATGCAGCTTTTCTCCTACAAAGTTTTATTACCTGTGAACTGAGCAAAAAGATAGCAAGAATTAATTTTCCTCCATGCTACTTACTTGTTTCACTCAGTGAGATTGTTTATACAGTAGCCTCTCTGCTGTTTTGAATGAAAGTAGCCAAATTAGGATCTGGCAACAGAACCATTTTAAGATATCATCACTGCACTTAAGTCAGTTTACAAAAGCTGAGGATCTGTAAACTTGCTGGGACTGAACTTGTTTGTCAGCATCACCATGGTGTTTTTGCAAGGACTACTTTATTTTTAAATTGACTGAGGGTTGTATGTTCAATGCAAACAGAAACTTAAATCTTGGTGATGATTCCATAATGGGTGTTTATACTGAAATACATGTTTCTCTGTAGCTGCTGATAGATCCAGCTGGATTTACTTACTAGTCTTACATAATTTGAAGTATTAAGGATATACCTTAAAATTAGCTGAGAGTTTTATGGAAACTTACAATAATGGCATAGCTGCAAAGAAAGCACATAGAGATCTTATGTCTCAAAATAGCTAGTGAGGAGTTGTAAGGAAATTGCCATGTCCCCATGTTGGGGTTTTTTTAAGACAAGAAAGAAGAGAGGTAGAGGAGGGTGAGAAAAATACTCCACAAAACAAAAAAAAACCCCCAGCCCATACCACAAACAAGAAAAGACAAAATATCCCTATTTGCAAACCCTGTAAATTGCACTTGAAGGAAAATGCCTTAAGCAGACAGGGTAATTTTCAGAGGTGCTCATGAACCAAATTGCTGATCTTCTCCAAAGTGAGTAATTATCCCAAATAGGGTACTTTCCTATAAACACTGAAAATACAATTAAAGTGGCACTAAGATAAATTATACAACAGTGAGCAACAGCATTATTGTGGTGAGGAAATGATGCACAATAAACAAAAGACAGTTTCATAAATGTTTGCACCACTATTATGTTTCAAGTTCTTAACATCTTAGAGATACTTTTATAAAGATCTAAAATTACTATCATTTGGATTAACACTTTAGGAGAAAGAGGAAAATGCATTGTTCTCACTCTCTTTCAAGTCACTCTAAATGAAGAACTCTCCTTCCTGTTAGAGAAACTTAAAATGATTTCACAATCATTCAGATACCAAGAAGAGACTCATGGACTTTGTAGAGAAAATAATTTCCTGTATAATTTCTGGAACTGAATACTGACAAGGGCACATGTAAAAAAATTTTATCCAGGTAAAGAGAACTACTTAAATTTTGAACATAACAAGGTTACTTGAAGCACAGTGTGTTAATTTGGTTACAACATAAAATTGTGCTGACGAAAGAAGTCAATAAGCTGAATTTTTATGTCTCAAGGAAGCTTCTTCTCAAGAGACATCCAAAACCCACCTGGACACATTCCTGTGTAACCTACTGTAGGTGATCCTGCTCTGGCTGGGGGGCTGGTCTAGATAATCTTTCAAGGTCCCTTCCAACACCTAACATTCTGTGGCCCTATGATTCTGTGTGATTGTACACTTTTGTGTCTAGCGCAGCAAAAGTAGGATTTGAGAGATGAAACAAGGTAACTTGTCTGAATTTAGAGGCAGATTTTCATATCTTCCAGGTTACAACTTTCTAGATGTGTGACTATTCCTCTTCTCAGATCAGTCACTCAGAAAACATGATCTTTTAACAGTTATTATCTTGGCACTGTCAGCTTCAGATATTTGGGCAGGATTCTGGGCACATTGATTATTTATTTTACTAGAGAATGAAATTGCCAATGCTAAGGTGCTCCAGCTGGCCCAATTGTAACTGCCTACATATTCAGCATCACAGCAGTTGTGTACTTTACCTCTTTTACAGGCTGCTCATGAACACTTTCACACAGCTTTTTTTTCATGCTAGCACTCTCTTTCCTGTTAGTTAGCAGTGATTTTTCATTTCATATAGTTTCCAGAGCAAAGATTTTTATTATAATTTTTTTTTAATCTTGGAATATTGTGAATGCTAACAAACAATGTTTCATAAATTACTACATTTCCTTAGTTCATTGGAACTGTCATCTTCATGCCTGATCAAGTGATTTTGGTTTATGAAGTCCCACCAGTCATTTTTTACCATCTCATAGATAAATATGAAAATTATTCCTCCATGAACCAGATCTTGCAAGTACTAATATCTGGTTTATTACAATATGAGTTAATTGAAGGGACCTTCAAGAATATTTTATTGCTGCAGCACTGAAGAAGAGACAAGATTTGCTGGCCTTAGCCAAGACATGCAGGAGCTATTTCAGCATGTGAAACAGCAAGGAATGGTTGCTACATGGTGAGAATTTGTAGATCAGTTGTTTTTAATGTGGCTGTGTGTACAAAACACAGACCTTTCTCAGCTGCTGTTCTGTGACTGTGAAGCTTGTTCTCTGAAGTGCTTTGAGTTGTGGTGGATTTTGGAGACATTAAAAAAAACCCATAAATCACACTTTTTCAGCCATCATTCAGCTTTCATTAACAGCAAGGACTAAAAACATACACAACCTCAAACCAAAGAAAAAGTTATCTATAGAATGTAAAATTAGGTATGAAGTGAAAATTAGAAAGTTTATGGATAACTTTGAGTTACAGTTCTATATTGTGATCCTAAATGTGCTGCACATTTTAAGCACTACCCAGATTAAATAGAGTATCTGGGAATCAGAACCATCTAATTACCCCAATCCACATCACTACCCCAATTTTCATTGGATCTGGGTAATTCTGAACTTCTTTGTGGTATAAGTGAGCAAGACAGTATGATGGCTGGTATAAGGGATGTCAACAGTCAGTGAAAACTTTATAGAGGACATTTCTATATACCTAAGTCTTCATTTATATACATAAGTAAGATTGAGGGAAAGGAAACATATAATTTTGAGTATATTTATTTCTCCAAGTGATAAGAGAACTGTGTCCACATCTCCCATTCTCAGCATGGAGGAAGGGTTGTGGTGAAAGTGTTCAGCTATGGATTCAGGAAAATATCATAAGCTAAACAATGATGGAAGATTCAAAAGAATGTGGATTTTAACTCCAGACTGTTATAAAGGCATGTGTTCTAAACCCCATAGTTTATACCAACACTTATCTTTAAATGTAATTTCAGATCCCCAACTTCAGAAGTTCGTATTCATGAGGAGACATTTGCTCCTTTACTGAAATATCCTGAGCTCTTGACATCAAGCATCTTTATAGAGCAAGCACTTGCAAAGGTTAGCTGTGTCAGTTACACAACATTTTATTTCATTAGTTTTTAATTTGATGAGTTTTGAAAGATAAGAGTGCTCAGTTTGGTATCTCTAGACTCTGTATTATAAGAGTAAACATACTGCTGTATCTTTTCTAAATGGAGTGATAGCAATTTATTCATTATCTCATCTGCTTTTATTCTCATCTTCCTAACATTTTATGTTATCCTTCAATGTCTGTTATGACTCTTAATAAGGTAAGGAATTCAGCACGGTACTACAGATGAGAATGAACTCCTAATTTATAGTGCATTATTTTTACCCCTATAAGTAACGTGGGGTTTTTGACAGCAACTGCCTCAATCACCTTTGAACTCACTTCAAAGCCAGATTAAAATGCTGCACATATCTTCCATTTTTTTAAATGTCTTTACCATAGAATAGAATCACAAAATCATTAAGATTGGAAAAGACTTCTAAGATCAAGTCCAACTGTCAATGCAACACTATCATAACTACAAAACCGTGTCCCAAAGTGCTATGTCTACACATTTTTTTAATACCTCCAAGGATGGTGACTCCGCCAGTTCCCTGGGCAGTCTGTTCCAATGCTTCACCACTCTTTTAGTACAGGATTTTTTCCTAATATCCAATCTAAACCTCCCCTGGCAACTTGATTCCATTTCCTTTTGTTCTTTCTCTTGTTATTTGGGAGAAGAGACTGACCTCACCTCACTACAACCTCCTTTCAGGTATGTGTAGAGGCTGATAAAGTCTCCCCTTAGCTTCCTTTCCTCCAGATTAAACAGCCCCGGCTCCCTCAGTTGCTCCTCATGAGATTTGTTCTCCAGAGCCTTCACCAGCTTTGTTGCCCTTCTCTGGACCCACTCCAGCACCTCAATGTCTGTCTTATACTGTGGCACCCAAAACTGGACATAGGACACAACCTGTGGCCTCACCAGTGCTGAGTATAGGGTCACAGTAATTTCTCTAAATGATCGTAACCTTTATGGAAAAAAGTTAAATACATTACCAAGATCCTTAACTAGAACAGGCAACTCACTTTTCATTGCTTTCATCTTCAGGTTTTCAATGCAAATAATGAGTGCTTTCTAATAAATAACCATTTGATTTGGCAAGTGTCAAGGCGTTATGACATTTGTCCTAAAAGAGGGAAAATTCTTGCATTCTTAAGTAAATCTGCGTTATTGAAAGTACATAGACACATCATAGGATTTTGCTTTTGAGATATATAATTTTCCAGAGGTTTTTTTCTACCCACATTAACAGGGTGGTTAATGTGGTTAGATAGAACAAGAACAATAGTTATGGAGCAGTATATCTTTTAGGGCACTAAAAATTGTCAGGGCAACTCCTTTGTAAAGATATTTAACTTAAAATAGGGAAGCAAACAAACAGCAGCACATAGTTCTATTAGTGAGAATCATAACAAAATTAAACTTATCTAAAATTGTATGGATTTACAGTGTATTTGATCACGCCTTTTTACGATTAATTTATTCTCTGTAGATTAAATAACAAGAAGTGAAAAATCATTTTTGAAATTTAAGAGTTAAAATTTGAATGCATTTTCTAAATTACATTAATATTTTAATATGTTCTTTTGGGTTGTATTTGGAAATTTTATCACACAGGAAAACCTACCACATATCTAACAAGCTAAAAATTTGAGAAAAATCTAGTTTAGAATTAAAGTTCAAAATTTATGAAAGCCTAAATTTCCCTGACTCTTTAATATGAGCAGATTCCAACTTTCTCAGAGCCCGACCCGCTCTGCAAAAGCATAAAGATCTCTTTCCACCAAAATACTTGTAAAATGAGGGTCTCAAAGATCTAGTTTCCAGATGTTTCAGTTCCTGTTTTAAGGGACACATGACATCTATGCATATAATCAGGGTTTTTAAATGCAGACTTTTCAATAATGATGGTTTATTTAGGTCCCAAAACATCCGGAACCACAGTAAATGAGATTGCTACTCAAAATTAAGCTCAGGTCATCCTTCTAACAATTTCCGTTGTAATTGAGACATAATTATATTTTTTTAAACTATAAGAAACCTCTCTTACAACTTCATAGGTAAAAAGCCTCCAAGTTCTAGATACATTCTTTGAAAATAAAAAGAACAGATATAGCATGATGCTGCAGAATATTTACATTACTGCAGAAGAAGCAAGTTCATCAGAAAATAAGTGAAGAAATCCTTTTTTGCAACAACTGTGCCAATAATGGTGATGAAATCATCAGTTATGTTTTTGACAAGCAGAAGAAATCAGAATACTGTGTATATCGCTGTGCTGACTTGTACTTCATAGAAAAAAAAGAAAGGACAGAGGATTGCTAAGGATCAATACTTGTCAAAAGGAAAGTTTGAGAGAGGAAAATGTTACATAAGGGATTAATAAAAATTCTTTAAAAAATATTCTTGAGAATTTTCTGGGTTTTTTAATTTAGCGGCTCAGCAGAACATAACCAAAACCTGTAGAAATAGTTCAAAGCTGTTTTAGGACTGGATTGTTCCCTCTACTTCCAGAAATATAGGGGATCAAGACCCATTGAGGGGTATGGAAATAAAGAATAGTATCTCCATGGCATTGTCTGCTTTGGATTCAGGGTACTTCCTGAAGTAAAATTATTTTTTTGACTTGGGATTACCCATACTGGCAGCAAAGATAATAAAGGATTATAAATGACACACATTTGGAGTGCTGGGTCCAATGCTGGATTCCCCAGCACAAGAGGTGTACTGGAGTGAGTCCAGCACAGGGCCATCATTTTAAGGTATATCTTTTACTCTGTGGATGGTTTTCCAGAGTGGTTGTAGAGTCTCTGTCCTTGGAGATACTCAAAACCTGACTGAACGTAGTCCTGGTCAACTTGCTTTGTCTGACCCTTCTTGATCAGGGATGTCAGTTTAGAGGACTTCAAGAGATCCTGTCCTGCCTCAGCCCTTCTATGATTCTGTGATGCTGTCATGTGATTCCCAAGCTGCGAGAGAAAGAATTCTTTGAATCTTTCAGTAATACTTTCTTTTCTCTTCACATTCTGGTTGCCTCAGGAACTTCTTCTCCTAGTGAATTACTTCTGCGATGCCACAGATAGCAGCTGGAAAGGATTCTGAGAGGCGATCATGGTTTTTCGCTTACATTAACTGTCAACTAAATCTCTACTTGAAAAAATTTAAGCACACAAAACATGAAAGTGTCTCTTCCCTTTTTTCTTAGTAGCGTCTTTGTTGTGAAATTGCAAGCAATTGCAAATACTGATCAGTATGAACTCTGGAGTTACATTTCATATGCGTGATGAATTTAGATAATAATAGTAATTATTAATAAGCTCCAGAAAAACTGGCAATTATTAGAAAAAAATACCTAGTAAAGAAAGAATGACTCTGATTCAGGTGAACTGTATTATGTGTTAGGAATATCACTAAAAAAACCTGTTACCCTTAACAGCTCAGGCTGTGTGTAGCTCTACTACTAGAATAATTTTGGGAAAGTCTTATGGAGAATTAGAGATTATCAGAACCACTATACAATACTTTACTCTCATGAAACAGCTCTAACCAAATTAATGGTTCAGCCCATTTTTAGGGGCAGGGCAGTCAGCCTGTGTTGTATATGTTACTGTACAATAAAACTCTTCTCAGGGTTATTTTTTGATAAAGGCTATTCAATACAGATATCAAAGGTCAAAACTGAGTGTATCTCAGTCTATTTTCAAAATTTCTCTGCAATATTCTTCCACTTTCTCTCTTAAATAAAGCCAAAACACAACAACTCCTTAACAAGTCACTCCAAGGTGACTTATTAACAATTTTATTTGTATTTTTCTTTAATATTCTCTATTGTAATTTTATTGCTTTAGCATCTTTTGATATCTATAAAAGTATGATTTTCTTGCTATTTGTGATTGCAGTCCCTCTATGCGTTTTACTTTTACACTTTTGCAAATCACTTTTTTGCTAAACTCTTACGTTAGCTGTGTACTCAAAATATTTTTCTGCCCCAAGTTATCATCTACATTGCTAACATGGCTACTGAACTGGAGCATGCACTTCTAAAAAACTTTCTGATGGCCTGAAGAGGCAAGAAGTATGTGCTTACTCTCTGTTACAAGAACAGGCAGCTCACTGAACAAATGTATATAGAAGATGACGCGGTGATGCACAGTATAGCTCATTCACATGTTGACTACACTTGCAGTATATGAAAATATAAAAAGAATTCTAGAAATCTCAATTGGCCACAATATTAATATTTGTCAAGACATTTTAATAAATATTGCAACTATTTTTTTCAAAATCTCATTAACAGTGCATATGACTTGAAGCCAAACATATAATTTATTTAAACTGCCTCAAAAAATCACAAACCTGACAGCTAATAATATATTGTACAATGGCACCGAACTTTTTCTGCTTATTTTGTTGCCCTTGCTTGTAGCATTTCTGCTTGGGAGTCAGCCTGACAGAATTATTTGGAGTCAGAGTTTTGATTGTGATCTAAATGGGATTTGGAAATATAGATCTAGATTTTTCTTTCTGTCATCAAGCAAAACCTCCTGTGGTGTCTCACGTGATTTCAGACTTTTTCCCTGTTCACAATGAATAAGATTTACAGAGCTGAGAAGATTCCTTTTCATATATATCCCTTTCCATCAAAGACAACAAAGCAGTAATTCTCTGAGAGCTCCTCAATCTTTAGAAGCCTTCAGAAGGAAGAGAGAGGTAAAAATGTTGGAGATTTTACTTATGCTTTGCATTTAACACCCAAGTTTACAACAATGTGTATTGAGACTTCTGTGTGAAACAACATAACCCTTTTTATCTGGGTACTGGTAATGTACTTATTTTATTCTCATCTATATATTTTTTAATTAAAAAAAATAAGAGGGGAGGGATCCAAGCAGATATCTTTTTTTTATTTTAGTGTTGAAAAACATTTTACCTAACCAGCTGAAGTATGAAGTTGTGCATCTACAATTTTATAGCTATACCACTTTAAATACCAAAATGATAGAATTTCTTAAAACAGTTCAATGATCTATGCACACTCAGCATTCAAAAAAGAGAAAAAATATTAATCTAGAAAAGAGAGCATTCTTACAAAAATATGAAAGTGAGTAGAGAGTCAAGGCCTCTGGAAATTAAGTTTTTATATATGTTCAAAACAGCTGCAGTATTTTCACTTAATAGTCTACAATTCAAGCAAAGCAAGTATTTCACTTCCCAGCATGCACTACTAGTTATATGCTGAGAGGCAAATGGCTCTTAAATGACTGAATATAGGTATTTACTGTCTTAGTGTTTGGAAACCCTCAGCTGGGAAGAGAGATACACTTTTCCTTGAAGACTAACAGATATACGTGCAAGTTCACACTTTGGAAGGAGGTGCCCTTGAATAGTTAAACAGAGAAATGGATTATGCATTTGATTTTAACTGTTGTCGGCCTTCTGGAAGTTTTATTCCTGGAGTACATAGTATACATTTAGTTCTTCAGAAAGTTCCACTAAGTGTATTTTTAATCATTTCTATCTTGGACAACAGCACCATGATTTGCTTGGAATACAATTGCAAATCATGGAAGCTAAAAAAAAAATTATTAGGTTGCAGAGGACCTCTGAAGGTCATGTATTCTTCACTGTTCTATGTAAAAGGGACAATTCAAAATTAAATCACACGGGGCTTTTTGAAGACTACAGTGTTACTGCCATTCTCCTGAGTAGCAAATACAAGATAGGTGTTTAATGGAATTGTAGTCTATTAAGCAGAGAATCAGTGACAGATGCTGTGCTCTGCAGTAGGTGAAAAGCATTTTTGAAGTTATTTGTTTCTTTGTTTGCTGTTTTTTTTAAGACAGCAGTGAATTTAGAAGCATCTAAAAACATTGTTTAGTGTAGAAACATCGAAATTGTTGTAGTAAAACAAAATTTTTCCATTTAATTCTTTCTTATTTATGCATCAGCAACCTACTCAATGGATACCTCAAAAAACCTCCAAATCAGCAGTAGATAGCCTAGTATAAGTATATATATTTTCGAAAAGCAGGATGCGATACTTGCAGATACTCACGTTCACATGAAAGATTAATTTATTTTTAAAATCTCTAAGTTTCCATCTTTAGCAAAGTTTCATGGCAACTACTTTGAAAGAGTTGTATAAGAAAATATTTTCTTTATTAATTCTGAATTTGCATATGTCTTATCCTACCATATATAAATGGTATTATGGCATGATTTGCACTACATTCCATCATAATGATCTCCTCCTATGACAGGGTGACTTGCTGGTTTGATGAAGGAAAGGCTGTGGATGTTTTCTACCTTGACTTTAGTAATGTATTTAACACAGCATTCTCCTGGAGAAAATAGCTGCTCTTGGCTTGGATGGGCATATGCTTTGCTGTGTGAATAACTGATTAGATGGCCGAGTGCAAAGAGTTGTGGTCAGTGGAGTTAAATCCAGTTACAAGGCCAATTCCATGAATTTCAATGAGGCCAAATGTCGGGTCCTGCACTTTGGCCACAACAACCCTCAGCAGCGCTACAGGGTTGGGGAGGAGTGGCTGGAGAGCTGCCAGGCAGAGAGGGACCTGGGGATGTGGATGGACAGCCGGCTGAACATGAGCCAGCAGTGTGCCCAGGTGGCCAAGAAGGCCAACAGCATCCTGGCCTGGATCAGGAATGGTGTTGTCAGCAGGAGCAGGGAGGTGATCATGCCCCTGTACTTGGCTTTGGTGAGGCCTCACCTCGAATCCTGTGTTCGGTTTTGGGCCCCTCACTGCAAGAGGGACATTGAGGTGCTGGAGAGGGTACAGAGGTGGGATACCAAGGTAGTAAAGGATTTGAAGCATATGTTGTACAAGGAAAGGCTGAGGGATCTGGGACTGTTCAGCCTGGAGAAGAGGAGATCTGTTCTCCCTAGTGACAAGTGATAGGACAAGGGGAAATGGCCCTAGGTTGCACCAGCTGAGGTTCAGGTTGGTTATCAGGAAAAACTTTTTTGCTGAAAGTGTTGTCAGGCTTTAGGACAACCTGCCCAGGAAGGCAGCTGACATCTCTGGAGGCATTTAAGAAATGGGTAGGTGTGCTTAGGGACATGTTTTAGTGGTGTTGATAGGGCTAGCACAAAGGTTGGACTTGATCTTGAAGGTCTTTTCCAACCAAAGACCTTTTCTACGATTCTAAATTATATATTTAAGCAATGCAAGGACAATATAATTTCTGTTGTCTGAAAGTATCTGTGGCTGTAAATTGATCTATGAAAAGAGAAAGGTAAGCTTGATGATAAAACAGTCAGATCTAAAACAAAGAACACTAAGTAAGGCTGATTACTTAGATGTTACCTGTGGGAACAGTAGTCTCAAAAACACAACCACCAAGTGCTGCACAGATCTGGTCAAAGAGGAAATTACCACCTTTTATCACTTTTACTGCTATAAGAAAGGCAAGAATACAGATCAGTCTCCCCAGTCTCAAATATCAGAAATTCAGATAGTCTGTTATAGTCTGGTTTTGATTGCATATACTGTACCAGAAGGACACCAGGCACTATATCTGCAGAAAAGCAAAGATAAAGAAGCCCACTGAACCTCAGTGCATTCATATCCACATTCATTTCCACAGAGTGGAATTCTTGAAAAATAAAGATATTTTGACAGTAGCTTCAACTGGATCAAACTTGACATATTTGAGGTAATGGTATATTATTATCAGTCTGTTTCTATTTTTTCTTTTCCCATAATTTTAAGTCTTAAGCTTAATTTCTGTCTTCATCTCTAAGTTTCTGATTCTCACTGCCATTATAAAAATAATATTTTCTTTGTATCTCACTTAATGATCAATTGTTGGTACTTTTCTGAATGAGTTCTCCGGTGATGTGAAAATCTACCATTACAGCAAATTACTTTTTCCAACTACACAGACAGTCTGCTTTTTCCCAAATGCAACTAAACCAGGGTATTTTTTAATTCTTTAAAGGAAGAAAAAGGTTTTTATAGCTGACAAATTAAAGGGAGAAAACATTAACCTATTAGCAAATGTTTTACATTGGATTAGCTTTACCCAAAAACTTAAGAATGATGTTTCACTGAAAGAGATACAAAAGCGAAGAGAAAAAAAAAAGTTTATTTCAACAGTACTTATTGGAGGCCTTACACCTGGGGAAAAAAATAAATCTAACACACACATTGGCCTAAAGAGCTTCTGAATGGCCTGTGGAAGAGCTGGAATGCCCGTCTTGTTTTCGGCAGCAAAGAGTACAGTGTACCCACGATTCAGGAGACTATAGCCACCCAACACAATTTCAGTGCTTGAATCCAGCTCAGCAAATGGCCCTTTATCCTACTGAGAATTGTGCAAGTGGGCGTTTACTTAAGTTCTCAGAATATTAATTAATTTCAAGTGAAAATATTGAATTTTTAATTAGAAAATTGACACAATTGTGCACTGCAAAAGCGGATGGGAATTCTGTATGTGTGGTGGGCTATAATTTGTACCTTACTACCTTTCTGCTGAGGAAAACTGTGATAAAGAAGGAAAAGAATTCTCTTTACTTCAACTTCCAGTCTAGGTACTGTGATTATATCTGCAAGAAGAGTTTTTATTCTCTGAAACTAAAGAAACAAGAAGAAAACATAAAATAGCCCATTAAAACCAGATTCTTCTATTTGTATTTGGGCTGCTCGTCAGCAACTGCATGCCCTGTAATTGAAGTTAACTATCCATACCAGTACACATGTAACTACTACTGTATTATATTCCTCTAATCCAGAGGATTAATAAAACAAAGTAATAAATTTAATCAAATCCCAAATTACTGGGGTTTGAGAAGGAGAAAAAGAACCTGCTGCAAGATGTTTGGCCTTAAACATCTGGATAAGAAAAGTGTACGGGTGACTGCTGGGGTCATTTTCGGTAGAGTACCTTGGTCACTCAGTACAACACTGTTTTCTGTCACAAGTAATTTTCACACCCTGTTTTCAGGGCACTCTTCAGCTGTCAGTTAGTTATAGGCATGAACTGTTGAATTTCCTGGACTGTGTGATGAATGTTTATTTCTTAGAATTATTTTGGGCTTTAGCTAAAGACATGGAAATATAAAAAGCAGCAAAGTGTTTATGACTGAAGGAGAACCTGCACTCCACGAAGATCACAGTTTCTTTAATTTCTTCTTGGCAGTAAAAATCTGAATTGGTTTGGTAAAACCTAGATAGTGAGAGAAAGAAAAGACAAGATATGTTTACATACACTTTTGTGTTTATCTGCTGCAGGACAAAATGATTCATTTTGAGTAGCATATCAATATTTCATTAGACACAAGAAATACAATTTTTAGTATTTAGTAGAAACAAGTTGTATTAGCCTATTCCCTGCTGCTGAAGAATTATTTTACAGAGTACCTGTGCACAGCTACACCACTACCTTTCAATCCTGTATCTATTCAACATTGATCTATTCAGGTAGACAGAAATATGCACATATATTTGTGCCTCCATGTGCTTTTATGTGACTGTGTGTGCAGGTTTATGTTTAAAAATTATACATAAATACATATTTATATATGCATATGTATGTATATAAGGAAGAATATATTTATGTCAGTGCTCTTTCTCCCTGTTTCTACATGGATTGCATTCTAGGAGCAATAAGGTGATTTCCTGGAGATTTATCAGGAAGGGCCTTTTTTGACCACTTACACGTTGGAAAGAAATCTGCAGCAGGATTGTGCCCATCCTTCAGCACAGTTGCTGACCAAGTGCAAGGAGACTGTTCTTCCTGCTCCTCAGGAACAGAATGAATTAGTCCTATAGTTTAGAAAGCAATGTAAATTGACCTCACTGTAAAATATACGAACTGGAGTATGATGGACTAATATACAGAGCCTTTATGAGACCTTTAGGGGCATCTGCATTGACAAGAACACTGCAATTACTTCTTCAGATTTTGAGTTTCTCATTAAAGTTCAGGCCACACCTGCAAATTTTTCAAACATTCTTATCACCTCAGTAGAGGATCACTTTTTTCTCCACCTTTACTTAGTCCACAATCTGGACTGCATTTTATTATTTCATAGCATTGGCATATGAAGGTAATAGTTGGCTTTAATATCAGTCATCTAATTGAAGTATTTCCTCCATACTGTCCTAAGACTCAAAGGGAAGAACAAAAATCAAGCATTTTTTCTAATACTGGTGTGCTCTCACTAAAAGGAAAAGTTTTTTTCAGGAACAACTTTGATCAAAGATGCATGCAGAGAAGTTGATTTTTTTGAAGGTTTTTTTTTTTTTGGACTCAGGAAAGATAACCATAACAGGAGACCCAGTGGTGCAAGCCAACTAGAAGGGAAAGAAATACTAATAAGCAGCCAAGCTACACTTCCAGTTTATATTGCCTCTAATGCTATTTGAATATACGAAATATAAAGAGCCTATCTCAAAGAGGCATGCCAAAAAAAAAAAAAAGTTCATAATTCAAGAGTAAGAGCTCAGTGTGAAAAGCTTGTCAAGATCAGTAGCCTTGGGGAACATCTGCCCTGGTCTGACAGTGAATTTGATGGCACAGGATTCTTGCCCAAGAATCAAGCTAAGGCACCATAAGAGAACTTGAATTATCTTCTGCAGCAAATGTCACAATCAGTTCTATCCTTCGTGTATGAACTCTCTTCTCACATTAAAACATAGCTGTGAATTATAGACCTTCCCTGGGTTTTGATCTGCTACATTGTCTTTAAGAAAGCAGTTAATAGGTTTAGTGGACGAAAAGATGACTCCAGCATCTGGAAGAAGTATTGACTCTTTCAGAAAGAGTGGACATGATTAAAGATTAATCAGTTTTTATATTTCGTATTTCTTTTCCTGTTCTATATAATATTGTATTTTTCCTCTGGCTGTATATGGTTTATTACAATTTGCCTTTCAAGCATAGGGGAATATTGCAAGCTAATATAAATGATGACTAAGTGCAGCGACTTCTGTTTCTCCTCTTCTTTTTGCAGCGTTCACATTTAAGTTTTAATGTATCTGCACATGCTTAAGCCTTCACTACACAAGCACAATAACACATATCATTCATATGCATATCCTCTGTATGCGTCTATGACTGAAGAGCTACAATTGCAATACCATAATCATGGAGTGATGACCTGATTCCATATTACTCCAACTGAATCCAGCTATACAATTAAAAGTTAGAGATAACTACTCAGTTGGATAAGATGCTAAAATTATATATCTTTCCATGACAGCATTTTCTTCTCCTTGTCTTGGCATCTTTTCAGAAGAACTTTGGCTGGAAATGAAAGAGCTGAGTTACATTCTACTGATCTGATTCATCTTCAAGTTGAGTTGTACTTTTTTGAGTTTTGGTTAATGCAAGAAGGTTAAAGTCTCTTCCATAGAGATGACAAAAACAAGCCTTTATATTTGCAATCATTAACTCTTTGGACCAGAAGTTGCTATTTTTTTGGTGTTTTATGTCATGATGTAGCAGCTGAGGCTTTGATTGCGAGAAGAACTCTCGCAAACAAGATAACTTGTTCTCCTTTCCCTCACCCTTGCTTCTCCAAAGGAAGGACTTTAAACAACTTTGAGAGAGCAATATTTCTTGCCCGAAGTTAAGAGCAGTTGTCTCAAGCAAATAAAGAATTGAACTGAATTACTGACACCAGTTCATTTTTTCACTATGCAATACTTCATGTTTGCTCCATGTACTATTTTTGATATGGAGACAGGCATTGTCTATATTAAACAGATGGAAACGTGGCTCTCAAAGTCATCACTGAACTGGTAGAAAATCATGTTTTATAATTGGATAGAAGTAGCATTTGTGAACAGAATTTGGGAGGATCCTGGGGAAAAAAATGAATGTTGGGTAAAGTCTCTATTGCTCAATATGTGACAATAAATGAGAATGGAGTAGTTATGGAAATTTACTTTAAGATGCGAGGATCCTGGGGAAAAAAATGAATGTTGGGTAAAGTCTCTATTGCTCAATATGTGACAATAAATGAGAAAGTAAATTTCCATAACTACTCCATTAAGATGCTCTTGTGCTTTAATCCTAGCTGGAAAAAAAGCCTCATCCAGCCACTTGCTCACAGCCCCCTGGTGTAATGGGAGAGATAATTAGAAGAGGAGTTGTGAAAAAATTTGTGGGTTGAGATAAAGACAGTTTAGTAGGTAAAGCAAAAGCCGCACACGCAAGAAAAGCAAGGAATTTATTCACCGCTTCCCATGAGCAGGCAGGTTTTCAGCCATCTCCAGGAGAGCAGGGCTTCATCACATGTAACAGTGACTTGAGAAGACAAACACCAGTACTCTGAACATGTCCCACTTCCTTCATCCCCCAAATTTACATGCTGAGGATGACATCACCTAGTATGAGATATCCCTTTGGTTCCTGGGGTCAGCTGTCCTGGCTGTGTCCCCTCCCAACTCCTTGTGCACCTCCAGCCTCCTCACTGGTGGGATGAAGAGCAGAAAGGCCTTGACTTTGTGTAAGCATCACTTAGCAATAACTAGAACATTCCTATGGTATCAACACAGTTTCAAGCACAAATCGAAAACATAGCCCCATACAAGCTAATATGGAAAAATATTAACTGTATCCCAGCCAAAACCAGCACAGACACATAGCATAAGAAGCACAGAATAGCATTACACAACACTAAACATAGCAATTTAAAAAGACTTGATAACAGAAAAAAACAACTGCATATATTAGTGTAAATCTAAAACATACATATTAGTGTAAGGGTGTCAATTGTATTGTTCTTTTAGTAGGGTGGTCTCTAGTCATAAACATTTGTTAGAGACATCATCAAAACAAGCAGTTTAAGCAGTAAATGGTTGTACATACATCTAACAGTGCTGCGTATGCCTGCCTTACAACCTTGAAGTATAGTTGTCACCATGTAATTCAAAACTGAAATGTTACATACACAGGATGTATAACATACATGCAAGAATATATAAACACAATATACACTCAGAAGAGTATCTTGTACTAGAGGTGTTGTTATGCTGAAAATGAGAAAGGTCACAATATAAAGAGCTTGAAAGAGCTTTTAAAATATTGCTCTGTTTCCTTCCTGATAGGTTTTCAAGGAAAAACTGCAAAACCATATAATAGTTATAGGCACTACTATCAATGAACGAACAGGAAATAATAAATGTAGAAATACCTTACTTGTGAGAGAACCATATTGTGATAAACAAATGTCATGGAGGCACCCGCAAAATAGACAGGGCAGCTACTCAGAATAAAGGATTATTCTGACCAGAAAACTACCTCACACTTTAATAGACCAAAACATATTACAAGTTTCGATGCCAGTTGGAAATATAATACTGCACAACTTAAGGAATCACAAATAATCCTTTTAGAAAGATGACCCAAAGCACATACATATTCACTCACAGAAGGGAAAAACCTCCGACTCAGGGGTACCTGAAAAAGGAAAATCACCCACAGGGGTGAGGGCTCACTCATGGGTATACCCACAAGCATCACTCACCAGAAGAGGGTGAGGCCTCAGCTGGCCAGTTTCCTTGAGGCACATCCCAATCCACAGGAAGAGTCCCCAACTGCAAACCCACTGCTTCTAAGAGCACCAATTAACAAGGAGTCTCCAGCAGGGCCTATTTATACCCTTACTGAGTCTCATCTGTGGTCAATTCTAATTAGCTGGGGGCCACAGCACAAAAGGCAAGGGGAGCACCTGAAGCAAAATCATCAGGTTTAACAGCTGTCCTTCTCAGGTCTCAGATGCAACTGCCAGAACAGAATAGTAAGAAGAGCCCCACAACCAACTAAACCCTAACCCCTCCCCCCCTATAAAAAACACCAAGGAAACAAGATTACATTTCTTACAACTTGATTGAGACTGAATATTTTTCTCTAAGACACCCGTTTGCTCCAGTGCCTCGGTTTCTTTTACTAGTATGGAAATAAGACATTACTTCTAGGGGCCGGTTAGCTCAGTGGTTTGTGTATGGTGTTGACAACAATGACAACACCGAGGTCACGGGTTCGATTCCCACTTGGTCCCCATGTGTTGCCTGGTCTAGTCAAGAGGTGGCGTTCCTGCCCACGACAGGGAGGTTGGACTAGATGATCTCTAAGTTCCCTTCCAGCCTATGCCATTCTATGATTCTATGATTCTATGATTCTTACAATGTACTGAGAGCTGTTGAAGAAAAAGTTAGTTGAAACTTAGAACTAGTAGCTTAAACATTAATAATAGCCAGAAGAGACAAAACCTATAGATCGTGGTACATGAACTGTAACACCCATATGACGACGTGATGAAGAATCAGCCAAAACCAACCTAGGAGGATGTGATACTGCATACAAGATGACCACTTAGCAGCTGCTTAGTAGTGAAAGAGCAAACTAATCAAACCAATAAAAAGCAAGAGGACCCCAATTGCTATTGGTCTGAACTGTCATGTGAAGGGTGGGGAACTTGGATTGTAAGGGTATAATTTCCCAGTGATTTCTCTGTTCAGGGTCCTACTTCAGAGGCACTCAGCTCAAGCTGTAACACTATTGAAAAGAATTTCATAAAGGAATCTATCTTTCAGCTTGCATGGAATCCTAAAGTTAAAGAATAAAGTGTGAAATATAAAACACTTCAAACACAGAAAAGAATGTGAAGTTTGTAGAATGAGGCCAAAGGAATGGAAAAGTAATTTTAAGGAAATATGTAATATCACTGCAGAAATATTAAAGAGAAAGGGCAACTCTTTAAGAGAGAGTAGGATAGTGTATTGGTAGAGGTGACAGTCACTTAAGGCTGTTTACATGAACTTCTTGCTTCAGCATTCTCAAAGGAGAAAAAAGACTGAGGAGAGAACTAACAGTAAGGAAATACTTATACCAAATCAGAACAAGAGCAAAAACTGAAGAAGCATAGTACTACATGAGGAAAAAAAAATGAAAAAAGAAGCATATCTAAGATGCTAAAATCATCAAGACCCATTAAAAATCAGAAGGAAAAAACCAATAGATGAGATGGTGGGAGCCTTCCTAATCAGAAGTAATAGTTTTTAAAAATTACAAAACAACGAAACATCTAAGTCTGGAGTTACGTAAAGCAAAAATGATAGTGCCGAGTAAAAACAAAAGAGAGAAGAACTAACAGCAGTATTATTTAAGGATTATTGGTGTGCTTTCACAAAAGACCTTGGTGATAAACTTAACAATTATATATGAGCAAATAATACAGAGGATTTGTCAGAGAAATTTTGGACAGAATGTACAGCCTTGGAAGTAAACTTATGAAATCTCTACTACATGACCACCCAAAGATGGCTTTCAGCAAGGTCATCTAGTGTTGCAGGAGATCTATGTAGTTTATAAGGATAAAGAGCTATGTTGAAGAATAAAGACAAATAACACCAGTGAGAAGAAACAGGCAGAAATGGATATATTTGACAAGTATGATACTGCAACATCAATATTGGGTCGTGCTCTTTTCACTATGCTTGGAAAGAGAAGGATGCTCTATTTAATCGCAAAATATAAAAAGGAAGCAAAATGAACAGCAACAGAAAACACGAGTTTTAAAAGTTTTTAGAGAACAATTATACTTAAAATAGCCTGAGTAGTAAACCAAAAAATGCAATTATTTTTTTTTCCCCACAACGACTCAGAAAATGTTACTAAAACATAGTTCATCAACAAAAATAAAGACATAAATATTAAAATAGAATTTAAATCCAAATTTTTGGAAAAAAATCATCACTTTCTTTGAGGTTTACAGTGGTTTGGGAACCATACTTTCTCTAGTAGTGATGACAACGTAATTTCATGCATGATCAAAAGATCAAATGAGGACCAACTACCTAAATAGTAAAAGAAATTGTTACATAAAGCTAATTTCTTTCAGGACAAGGAACAGTTATTTTATGGGAAATTAGCAGGTGAGTAATGTAACTTTTGTAATAAAAACTGCATTTTGGTCCAAAACATTATGGACATTTTGCTAAGTCAAGACAATAAGTTGACCATTATTGCAGTTTTCTGATATCTTGCTAAGTAAGCATTTCCTTGATCTGTGATAACCAGTGATTATGGTAACATTATATTTATTTGTTTGTCAGAACAAAAAAATGAAGAGGTAGATAACACTTGAAAGTGTTTTCCACTTATCTACAATAAATTGGCTTTAGAGTATTTTCCCTAGTGTTATTTGCATTTTGCAAATACTACTTAGTTGTAAAAGTATATGCAATGTATTATAAGGTTCAATCACTGTCATAGGAAGGGGGAATAGTAAGCATCCTTGTCAGACATTCTATTTTTTTATTTTGTGTTCCTCCATTAACTATTTTTGGAATCAGACACAATTTTGGGAAGTTTGAATTATTTTGTAAGTTTGTTGGGTTTTTCTTGTTTTGTGTTGTTGTTTTTTGTTTTGTTTTTCTTCCAGAAATATTTATAAATTGGGTATATATCCAGTTATGTGAGGCACTAGGAAGTTAGTCCTGGAGTATATCAAGTGTAATGACACAGCTCTGGGGGAAAGGCTCTAGGGAATGGATACTAGGTGGTGTCTCTGATCCTGCTGGTGAGGCAGAGGGGCTTGAGGAGGAGTGAACAGATCTTTCAGGTCAGTGCCTGAATTTCGGTTCAGATGGTTTCAATGACAGGGGTTTATCTTTTATGACCATGAGACCTTCTCTGGGAATGGAGGACTGAGATGGGATCCTGACCAAGTGATTCAAAAGCATCTTTAGTGACAGGCTTGCCGACCTGCTCAGGAGAGCTTTAAGCTAAAAATTATGAGAGTGGGAGATGAGTATCCACACTGAAGTGGGGAAGTGATAGACCTGCCTGACTGGTGAAAGGAACAGGATGAGGAAGAAAAGAGATACTTTGAAAACAAATCAGGACTGAAAGGACCCAGTCCAAGCATATACACATAAATAAGTGCCGAGGAGACAGCATGGTGGGGGAAGATCATCTGTCTTTTCTGGGAAGTCGACACAACTGAAGTGCCTCTCTGAAGTGCCTGTACACTCACAAATGGAGTGTGGGGAACAAACAGGAGGAATTAAGGGTGCATCTACAGCGCCAGGGCTACCATCTCATTGTCACGACAGTGATATGGTAGAATAGCTCATGTGAATGGAGTGCTGCTGTAGGTGCACACAGGCTGGATGAGGGAGATGAGAAAGGGAAGTTGCCTTTCATGTGAGAGAGTAGCACGGATGCACCGAGCTCTGCCTTGGTAAGGGTGATGGGCCAGCTGAGGGCTGATCGGTCAGGCTTGGAGGGCAGATCAATGTGGGTGATACTGTGGTGGGTGTCTGCTGCAGACTGATCAGGAAGAAGCTGCAGATGCCTTCTTTAGACAGCTGGGAAAACTTCATGTTCTTAGTCCCTAGCCCTCATGGGAATTTTGAACTACCCTACTATCTGCCGGATGGGCAACACAGCAGATCGTCAACAGTCCAGGAGGTTTCTGGAGTCCATTGATACCTTGAATGGGTTTCTGGAATACACTGATGCCTTGAGCTTCCTGACATAGGTAATCAAGAAATAATAAAAAAAGAAGGGCAGGAAAAAGAAGACTAGGAACAATGCAGGCCCACTGCTGAATGGGGCAGATTTCTTGTGACAAAGGATGTGGAAAAGGCTGAGGTATTCAATAATTTATGAATCCCAGCCCCTGAGACTCATGGGAAAATCTAGAACAAGGAAAACATCATCTGTGGAGGTAGATCAAATCAGGGAGCACTTAAACCAACTGAACATATCCACGTCTCTCAGACCTATTGCGATGCACTCCCAAGCGCTGAGGAAACTACCCAGTGATACTGCAAGGCCACTCACAATTATCTGTGAAAGACTGTGGTCATCTGGGGAAGTTGGTGAAGACTGGAAGAAAGCAAGTATCACCTCTATCTTCAAGAAGGGCAGGGCCAGGGAACTACAGGCGAGTCAGCCTCACCTCAAGCCCAAGGAAGGTGATGGAGTAAATAATCCTGGTGATCATTTCCAGACACACAAAGGACAAGAAGGTGACGGGGAGTAGTCAGAGTGGATTTATGAGGGAAAATCATGCATGATGAACCTGATAGGTTTCTATGATGAGATGACAACCTAATGTTATTTATCCTCACGTTCATAAGGTTTTTTGACATTATCTTCCATAATATCCTCATAGACAAGCTGATGAAGTATAGGCTAGAGATGTGGGCAGCAAAGTGGATTGAAAATTGGCTGTGAAGAGCAATACACAGTCAAGCTGGAAGACAATGATGTACCTAGTGATGTACCCCAAGGGTTGATACTGGGGCAAATCCTGCTTAACATCTTCATTAACCTGAATAACAGGATAGGGTGCACCGTCAGCAAGTTTTCAGATCACATAAAACTGGGAGAAGTGGCTGATAAAACTGAGGGTTGTGCTACCTTTCAGAGGGACCTCAGCAGGCTGGAGAAATGGTCTGACAGGAACTTTGTGGTGTTCAACAAAGCAAAGCATGAAGTCCTGCACCTGAGGAGGAACAACCAGTAAAGACTGGTAGCCCACTGGCTGAAAAGCAGCTCTGCAGAGAAGATACAGGGTGTCCTGGTTGGCACTAAGTAGACCATGATCCAGCAATGCTCCTGTGCAGCAAAGAAAGCCAGCAGCCTCTTGGACTGAGCATTACACAGAGCATTGTCAGCAAGCTAAGAAAGGTCTTTTCCTTGAACATAGCCCTGGTGAGACACATGTGGAGTGCTCCTTCCAGTCCTGGGCCCCCCAGTAGGAGAGACATCTAGTGGACCAAGTCCAGTGAAGTGGTGCACAGACCATTAAGAGCTTGAAGTATCTGTCATGCAAGGAAAGGCTGAGAAAGATGGAATAATTCGTCCTGGAGCAGGGAAGGCTCAAGAGGACCCAAGTCTAGTACCTGTACCACCAGACTGTTCTCAACGATGCCCAGTGAGAGGACAAAAAGCAATAGGCACAAGTTAAAACACGGGAAATTCCACTTGAAATTAAGAACATACTTTTATTTAGAGGGTGGCTGAACCTTGTAGCAGGTTGCCCAGAATACTTCCTGACTCTCTGTCCGTAGGTATTCACAATTTGACTGGACACAATCCTAAGCAACTTGCTCTTGATGGCCCTGTTTTGAACATGGGGTTGGACTAGGTGATGCCTTCCTGCCTCAGCCATTCTCTGATTCCACATTTAAAATGTTCAATACTGAAAATCATTGTAAATTCGCTTTAAAAATATTCTGCGAAAACCTTTGAAGCTCTCAAATCATTAGATGCATGATATTCATTATTGAAAACTATGTTAGAGTAGCGCAAAGACTGAACATGCTTAAAATGATCTTGTGAAATAAAATAATTAACTTTTGAGCATAAATCTTATAGATAACTTAGAAATATTTAAAATAGTTTCTACACAAAAAGTATCCCTTTAAATTGTACTAAAAAGTTAAAACTGCTTTTAATCAATATAAATATCAACAGAACACAAACAACAAATAAGCAACTAAACCAAAACTTTAGTTGTAAGCTAATATCCAAAATACAGATAGCTTTGGGAAACTGTCCTTCCTGCAAAGCTTCTGGATTTCAGCTGTCACCACATTTTAACTTAAATTAGAGCTGTCTTGAAGGTAGTGGAGGTTGTAAAGAAAATGGTGTGGACTTCTTACTTCATTTGTTGTTCTTTCAACAATGAGAAAGCTATGGGCTATAGATAGATATAGGCAGATATTTCTTCTGAAGGGGCTAAAGACAGCAATTTTCTGGGTGATAAAGTCCATCTAAACCTATCTCAAATGCAATTTACAATTCATTCTCTAGGAACAAACTTTACTTTCTATCCAGTTGTAGTTAAGACTTTTAGTCATTGTATGTGGACGTATTTGATACATGATAACAAAAATAATCTACTCAATTCTGTAGATTATGACCTACTGAATTAGATTTTGAGATACTATGCCAGTATCTAACTTAAAAATGTATTTTTTTCCTTTATGGCATCAATACCTCTACTGCAAGCAAAACCCTCTCAAACTTCAGAAACAGAAGGAAAAAAGTGTTCTTTTCAAAACCTGAAGTTTTAATGTAAATTTCTGACTGATATCAAGAACTACTGATGAAATGGTTGAACAAAACATATGAGAATATGTTTTGCTTAAGTAGTTGGCTCATTTTCTATTGTCAGTAGCCTTTTTAATTTGTCAAAGAGTACATAAGCTCTTTGAGAAGGGAATGTTTACAGGTTTAATTAGTTTAAAATGATGTAATTAGCCACATTATCACAGTTAACTGGATCACAGAAATTACTGATGAAAAAAAGCGTATTAGGCTATTTTACTAGTCTCCCTGCCAAAGCAGGAGTACTTCCTACACTGTTGCTCAGAAGACTTTACTTTTAATGGAGTTAAAAACACATTACAGAAGATGAACATATTTCAAGCTTGCAGGAAACTAATGAGTGGAGTTTCACAATCCTACATCTGCAGGAGCCTTTCAGATGTAAGTCCTGGACTTTGCAAATATTAATGCACTGAATCAGTTTTTATGTACTGAGTTAAGTCATTCACTAGTATTAGCTGATGACAACTTATACCTGTTAGATTTAGCACTGCGTATGGTGCCTAAGAAACCCTCTTCCTAGCATGTCTGGGAAGTTTTATTTACAGTTAAGACATTGAAAGTTCAAAATAAAAATGCAGTTGCTCTATTGTAAACGATAATGCATTTATGATCTGAGTGAGGACAATGCACTATCATGAGAGAAACAAGAAAGACAAAGAAATAGGGGAGAGATTTTTGCAAATTCTGTAATGAAATTTAATTAAGTGGTATGTATAATGTGCATCTAAGGAGATAAGGATCATTTTTATCTTAACTGCAGATAGGATTAAAACAGTCATCAGATGCTTTAGGTGCTCTGAACTAGGCAGCCTCATACTTTGGGATCATCTCAATTCAATAAGAGTTGAACTGGATGTTCGGAGTCTGAAGAGAGTTAGTGGATATAAGTCATAAGTTGTGACTCTTGCTTAACCCTCTAGAGGCAGCATAATGTGGATAGTGTGAAGTGATATTCCAAAGATAGCTCATTCCAAATATGGGCCAGAAGATACTGATTTCATACAAGAGATACAGTCCACATAGCTCTCTAAGAAAATTTGAGCTTCTCTGTAGTTGCATCATCAACCATTAGATATAAACACGGTATTGGACCCAGGAAATTCAGTAAAAGTGACACTTCAATAGACGGTGCTGTACTATCAAATTCTGGTCGTTAAAACTTTAGTTAGAAAACAGCTAAATTTCAATGATAAGGAAGGTCTGAAAGTATTTGGAAATTAAGATAGTGTTTACTTATTACTTGTCAAACTCAGGTAACTTGCACTAAATCATTTCCTATTCCTTGCAAAAAAGCTCATGTGATGTTTCTCAACAGATTATTCTAGCAAAAAGAGTTGTTTTTTTCAGTGTTTAGAATGCAAATCTAACTCTGATTCTCTTGGTCTCTCTTTTGAATATGTAAAAGATAAACATTTCAGTAACACCAATGTAGGCAAGATGTAAAAATAAACAAATCCATGTCTTCCAAAATAATCCATATTTTCCTTTAGTAATGAAGACTACTATCTTTCACCTCAAGAAGAAGCAAGCTGTTATCTTTCCAGTATGTAAGACAGCACAGAAGACCTTTGCAGAAATTTTCTGCTATGTTCCTTGGGCAGAGATTATATATGATACGTGGTGACACCCCTGTGGTGACAGTTCAACCTTCTAGCAACATTTTCCATCAGTCCTATTATTAAACAATGGAGCTGGTGGATCTATCATCTTTTGAGTTCCATCTGAGTTCATGCTGTAGAGGACAGAGACTTTGGAATGATATGCTTAAATTCCTATCACTGTCTGGGTACTATATGCCTCTACTTATCAAAAACATGCCATACAGCATTGCAATGTTAGTTCACTTACAATGTACACATAGGGTACAAACACTGGAATATCTTGTGATCTCACACTTATAAATAATATTGTATGTTTCACTAAAACTTTCCAAGAGTAGGAATTTAATCAAGTTATTCTATACAACAAAGAATTTATTAATGTAATTAATCTACTTCAAATGAACGGAGATGCGCAACACAGAAATAGCTACATAACTTTGTCTCAATACTAGAGTGGAAAAAGATGCTCTTCAATCCCCTATTCTAGCCAAGCAAGCTGTACTTGCCATTGTACAGATACCTGTTAAAATATGTTACAGGGTTAACATACAATGAAAATAGCAGATGAATGATTCACTGGAAAAAAGGACAAAAATTCCCACTGATAGCCTAGGAAGAGAGGATTTAAAATAAGAAGAAGAATATGTATTTTATGCAATGTAGAACATTAGAAATCTTTGAGTAGATCAGATTGCTCAAGAACATGAAAAAAAGCATTCTAGTATTTGTTTAACATTAAAATTTTGACACAGAATGAAAGCACAGCAAGGAAATTAATTGTTCACACACTGACTATATCCTTCATTTATGTAAATACATATTTATGGATTTCTCCAGCCCTGCCCCCTCATAAGTCACTCACTTGCTTAGGTTTACATATGAACTCCTGCTAGGGAACACCCAAAGGCATTGTACAAAATCAATACAAGAGCAAATACGCTTAAATATTCATGAATACAAATGTTTAATGGCACATGATCTCAGTTTAGTCTGAAAAGCAGGCAGGGATTCCAGAGATTTACTCTTTTCATATTCAAGAAAGCACCAATTTCACAGTGAAGCATTCATTAGAAATGCATTAGATTAGATGAATATGAAACTGTACAAATAACTACATGCTCTGTAAAAAGCCTGGCACCATTTTGCTCTACAGTAGCAGATGAGCAGCTAGAAAAGAAAAGAAGAAAGCAGTACAGCTGCTTCATTAGGACTCACAGCCCAATAGTTGCAGTGGCTATGAAACCTTGTAACATCAACTCACTTTCTGTGGGAAAGATGAAACAGTGCGATATTGTAACATGCATCAGCCAAAAATTACTCTCCTCCCACCCCAAATTCAGCAACAGTTCTTATTGTAAATATCTTCATGTTATAGAAAATTCTCTAGACCCCACTTCTTTTCAAAAGTCCCTGACCTTCCTACTCCAGATTTTTTGCGAGTCACCTAGCAATGTGATTTATCTGCAGAGTTATTCTAAGGAACGTTGTTTCAACAGGCATGAATTACCTGATGTGCAGATGATGGTTATGAAATTACAGTTTCCATGAGATAAAGAACTGTTGAGGTCTCTTTTCCAACAGATTTAAATTTCCTAAGCAATTAACTCTTTAACTGATACTGACTAACATTTTCTGCATGTTCTTTATAATCTCCCACAGAGTGCTTTGGTGCCAATATGAGTGCTCTTTCCATTAGTAGCAGACTTCCTTTCATGTTATGCAAATATCTCATTAGCATTTGGGCTGTGAACTTGTGACTCTTCAAGTTGTGTTTACTCTGCTGGCCTGCTACCTGTCTTTGTGAAAGTTCACTAACATTAGAGAGTGTATTAAAAACCATTAGTAGAAGATACAGAGACGAATTTCCAAGTCTCCCCAGGGCCTTGGTGCCTCACAATGTCATAAGCTGCCTCCAAAGGCAGAAATATACCACAGTATATTTCAAAAATCAGTCTTTTCACAAGTGCAGTCACCATGGGCAATCATTTCTGGAATAAGGACCTTGAAGAGGTGTATTCTGTATACGAGTTAACAGGAATAATCTGTGCTTAAAGATCAGCTTCTTAACCCACACCAAACAAGATTTTGGCTATCCAGTCTAATAACATGCTAGATCATGTAAATTGTCATACAGTGATGACACCAACAAAAATCTCTCCCTCAGTCATATCGTCTGTTTTTTACACATGTGATTATCTTTGAAACTTCTTCCTCTGGATGGCTGTCACCATATTAAGCCAGTAGGTTCATAACTTGTATTGACAGGGACAGCAGAGAGAAAGAGTTTGGGTTTAGGAGACACATTTGTCTTGGCAGTCAAGCTGAAAAATAATGGCTTGCACAGACTCCATGTTCGTGTTTGAGCTTAGTCAGGTTACCGGCTCTGGTGTTATACCTATCCATCCAATGTTTCTTGTACAATTCAGTTGCTACAGTGCCTTTTATGGCTATATAAGTCAGGACTTGATCTGGATTAAAAAATATACAGAGAAATGTATGTCTCATGCAAAAAAATCAGTTATACGTACTTTAATATTATGTGCCCTGTGCATGTGTGCGTATGGATGAAAAAGGCTTGGCCTAACTTCTTGTATGTATTGAAATTCCTTTTGCATAGAATCATAGAACCTACAAACTCATAAAAAATAGAAAAACTTCACCATTTTATTATTTTTAAACTTTATAGAAGTAAAATGTGGATTTGGGGGGCAATGGAGAAGAGTACTTGGAAATACTGAAGACTAATAATAATACTTATTACTTTAAATAAAAATTTAAAGAATATCATTTGATGATTGGTTCTGTAAACTGGAATTGAACAATGTTTTCAGTATAAAACTAAAGTATATTAGTATATTTTCTAGTGAAAGACTAGAAGTAAATTAAGTATTAATATTACCTTATCTTCTCTGTGTAGCAGAAATCTGAAGAGGCTAAGAAAATTTCTCTTTAAGACCAGCTAATCCTTAGCCTTTAAATGACAGTAAGTCATCACTGACAAAAGAGTCACTTTGTCTATTACATTATATCTTGATTTAAAAATCTGACCTTCTGTATGAGAATTAACCTGTGACAAACTAACTCTAGAACCCTTCCAAAATTAAGTGAAATATTTCCATACTTTGTCTATATAAAAGAAAACTTGGCATATAGAGGTGCACTCTTATAAACACAACAGAATTACATTATGAATTTTGACTTCAAGTGGATTAAATCACGAAGGTAATTGCATCAGTAAAACCACAGTGGAAAAGCTGTGCTTTAGGTTGAAATTATTCTTTATTTCTATCTTGTTTCCATTAGCATTACTTTCTGAATAAATTATTTCTTATGTTTGAAGTTCCTGGGCTTCCTTTCACAACCTAAAAACATACCCTCTTGGAAAACTGCTCTGACTTATAGCCATTTATTTAGCCATCATTCGTATGTAAAGACTCATACCTGTGAGAAGTTTTTTCCTTATGTTCTTATCTATACAGATTCTCAGAAAAGTGCATCACCTGAACTATACAAAAAGGCTTATTTTTTAAATAGTCACAAATATTTAAAAAAACCACAATCATACCTATGCCCTACTGGACTCCATAACCACAAGGGGGCAGAACAAACATTAATCACAGACATCTAATTCTACTTTCTTTCAAGATACTTAAACGTTTCATTCTCTAAGCATAGCACCAGATTTCTCTTCCAGCTGAATTAAAATATCTGTGCTGGAGACATTTTTCCAAGTGGTTTTTACATCCTTGTCTTTAATAATTGCAATATATAACAGAAAAAAAAAAGAGGGGGAAAAAGAGAAAGAAAGAAAAGAACCATGCATGATTAAAAAAAAAAAAAGTTTTTGTTTTTTTATTCCCTTCTGTTTTCTCAAGTGGAAGCATTATAGATTTAGAATTTTTGACTGAAAAAAAATCAGATTATGAGAGTGTTCTTCATTTAAGCCTCTTTTAATTCTGAAACTGATTCAGAATGGGAATGTGCCAATGCTTTAATCCTGGCAAGGCAAGTAAGACATTAGAATTATTATATGTGTCTTGTATTCATAGTTCAGGTGCTAGAGTAGTCTTTTTAATGAATATAGAATGTGTGTGTTAAAGTCAGTCAAATAACATCATTTAGTTTTGGTTTGATTGCTCACTGACTTTATCATAAACCAAAAGGCCAAGGTATCTGGTACAGTACTGAATTTTCTGTGTTCATAGTTTGTATAATATGAGGAAGAGTATAGCACATATGGAAAGTCTGGCATTTAAATGTTGGTTAAGTAAGCTGTTTCAGCACTCTTTTTTTTAACCAATTTACAGTACAGGAAAAAGAGGGGAGAGCAAATGGACTGAAAGTAATCTGCATCCAAACAGGAGCAAGTTCTGTTTACAAACAGGATCAGTTTTAAGGCAGTTGGAGGTTATTCTCAGAGAAATGTTATCAGACCAATTTATGGCTTATGTTTGTATTTCTCTGCTTGCCAAACAATAAAGTGGTAGCCAGACCAAGACATGTGCTGCCTTCATTCTGGCTCCCAGGAAAATGTTACTCTGCAGGCTTCCATGGAGTTTTAATGAGCTGAAGAGGATTTGGAGCATCTGACACATGGCAGGAGACCAAACTGTGTCTTAATGCTCACACACATAGGTACATGTGTGTATTAACACACATAAAAAATACATAATGCTTCACACATGCCTGTTCTGCTTTTGATGGAAGAGAACTGCATACAAAGGTGCATATTATTACAGGATCAGCTAATAGGCTAAGAATGCTGCTGGTGCAGCTAGACAGACAGGATGCAAACTGCACTGCTCAAAGGCAAAGAGTAAATTTCCTCATCTTCATATTATACAAAATACGACCTCAATTTCAGGGCGTTCCGTGACATTCTGAAAGGATGCTGCTTTCCATATCAAGGTGGACTGAACTTGATCTCAAGTTTCACAGATCTCAACATGGTGACATCTGTGTTGATCTCACAGCAACACACGGATTGCAGGCTTTTGGGGACTGGGATCAAGATGATCTCAGCAAAATGAAGAAGTGATCTGTAAAAAGAAAAGAAAAAGTAATGGAAGTATAAAAAACTGTCATCTTTCAGCTGACCAACAGAACAGTGCCTGTGCATGTTTTGACATCAATCTTGTGTTGTTTGAACACTCAGGAATTTGAAAATGTAAAATATATTCAACCCATGGCACATTCTCTAAGCATAAAATGAGACTGGGATGACAAGTGTTTCAGGTTTTAAGCTACTGTTTGGTTGGACCAGCACTGAAAGTTGTTTCCTAAGCCATGTGTCAAAAACTTTCTTCCAGTGTGTTCTCCACTGTTGTCTCCTCTCCAAAAGCCTTGATGCAGGGAGTTGATTCTCCCTGACCACATATTTAAACTCATCCCCAGAAGCCTCCTGACATAAGACATACTGTTCTTCATCCACATAAGCAGCAAGAAGACGGCATCTGGATGTGTCCCAGCTCTTATGGGCTACAAAAAAAATTTCCTCAAACAGAGCACAGGGACATTGCTGCTAGGAATTTGGAAACAGCCAGTCTCCATCAGTGCAAGGAATCCCCTCCAGCTGTTGAAGAGGGCCTGAGGGGCCTAGCTGTGAGGACAAGCATTCTGCATCTCTAGCAATGGTGCCTCACAAGGAGTGCTGCACGACCTGGCCTTTAGGGATCCTCTTAAAGTTCCTGCACCACTTGAGGCCAAGGCTTCTTCAGCCAAATGGCAAAACCCAGCAGCATGGCGGATTAACCCCTGTTGTGTTTTTACATTAACTTGGCACTTTTCTGGCCGCAATTTTTTTGCCTTGATAGCAGTTCAGTTTAATACAGTGTAGATGACCTGATAAAAATCCAGAGTGAATTTAGTGAACAGACCATTTTTCATATCACAAAAAGTGAGTCAGATATTGACTTAATGGATTTGTAGAAGGCTTGGATGAGTCATTCTTCTCCCAGTTAATTGATATTGCTGGGACATGCTAAATGTATCCCTAAATAGCGAAATAATTTATAGAATGTGCTTTTCTGGCTGTTAATTGTGCAGCTGGATAACTGCGTTTAAAAGCTCATCCAATTCTCTTGAAATCACTAGAAGGCTTTCCACTGACTCAGAGGAAGCTGAAGTAGCTTTTGAGGGACCATTGTCAAAGGCAAGAGGTGATTTGACTGTATAAAATATAATATACTATAAATCTGCTGTATCCTTAGAGTTTTTCCAAAGCCCCAAGGGCAGAAGAAACTCTCCTTTGTCATCCTTCTACTATTCTAAGAAGGAGATAAATCTGCTGTTTGGTTTGGTTTGTTTTTTTTAAGGACTCTGACCTTTTCCAGTAGCCTTAAAACATTTCACGCATACAAACTGAGGGCTACAAAGCAGTTGACAGTTTAACAGTTTGAATAAGAGCTCCTTTGGGTCCCAAGAATTACATGGTATTATTTGCTCCTGATGTATGTCTTTGAAAGTGCATATGTTGCAAATATTTACTATAAGCTTTGTTGTGATAGTCTCATGTTTCTTTTCCCCAATGTTTCAACTTTGACTATATAAACTCTAGCAATAAATATGATGAACCTGGAATGAAAAATACAAATGAAATTGTCAAAATTCCCAGAAGCAATTTAGTAACTTTGTCAGTCATTAATTATTGGCATGCAGGATTCACTAACCTAAAAGTAAGAACAATATCTTCTCTAAGACAGACATTCTGAATGGCAGTAGTAATACAATATATTAAAATATATATGCTAATCTCCTACATGGAAAACAGATGAATAAATGTATTCAGCCACAAGAAAAAATACAAAGCTACTGAGAAAACAAGTTCATTAACATTACCTTGTGTAGAGAAGCTAAAAAATATTGTGGTATCTTATTTGATGAAACAAATTCAGTTTTGAAAAAACATGCAGAAGAAATAAACCAAAGAGAGGAGGCCCTTTGTATTTATGTTAATATCTGCTCTGGCCTTTGTTATGGCAGTCAAGAGTTGAGCTAAAAAGATCAGGAGAAAAAGTAGAAATGGCTTGCTTTCTTTTTAATGTTTAACATTTGTTTTATTTTTTTTTAATCTGAAGGTCACTAGACTTGCGTTCTTATAAACTGCCAAAGGAAGCAGATTCCAGAGGCAGTCCTTTGAATGGCATGCTCAAACTGAAACACAGACATGAGTTTTCTTCCAGCTTATCTAAGCTACAGTAACAGGGCTGTGGTCTATCCAGAGCTTTAAAGGTCACAAAAACACCTTGAATTGCACTAAGAATGTCAACATGAAGATTTGCCTTAGGGTAAAATATTTAATTGTCTGTGTAATGAGAAGTCATCCATCATTCTAACTGTAACAGAGTTTACAGTATGAAAGTTCGAAAACGGTTGCTTGATTTTCAGTAGGAAAATGTTAGGAAGACATAGTCACAGGGTCTGTTCTGAGATCATGTCAAGCGATCAGTGCCCTAAGAGAGTGCAGCAGCAGCAAGGTCTACAGTCATACCCTGTGGTTCTTGGGAGGGAATAAACCACAAAAGCAGCTGAGAGTGGGAGACTGGGCTCCTTTGGGACCTCCTTGTCTCCCAGCTCATGACAGAACTTGTTAGAACTGCCTGTCTCATCAAAATCAGACCAAGAAAACATACATAGCACCTTCATTTAAGGCAAGAGATATCAAGTAGTTTTTTCACACAACAGCTTCAAGAAATGTTATTTCGCTGACATGAAAAACAGAACTGAAATTCAGAAGTTCTGTAGTTACCTAGCTCTGTGACTAGTCTTTTCCAACAGAAAGTAGTTGGAGTGCCTATAAACAGCCAAGATTTTACAGTCTTTTACTCAAAGATCTATCAAGAACTCAACATGTGTGTTCATATGAACAAATTCCATATGACAGTCTATAACTAGTATGAAATTAAGACAATGAGAACTTAGGTACATTGATCCTTGATTTAGCTCTACCAGAACGACACAAGCTCTTCACAGAGGTCTCCAGCACCATTCGAAGAGAATGACTCAACTTTCTGTGGTGATTCAATGTTCACTATAATTCTAAAAAGAAAAAAAACCACAGAGCCAGAAAGTGAAATAACTGCTTAATATCAGCATGCTACATCACTGAAAGAATACATACAATTGAATTTTGCTGTTACTGCTAGGGTGTTACTGCTAGTTCTGACCAATGCTTGAAGAATGATTTGAGTGATGAATTGGAGAGAGAAAAATGCCCAGAAGACAAAAAAACTACTGTCCAATTTCCAATGAAATTTCAAATGTAAATTAAAATCTAAGCCAATAAAACAAGTTTGTGAAAATTCAATGTGTGTTCAGAGCTTTTATCACACTTCGTACACGATTCATCTGCATGTCAAGTAGTCTGAGAAATGCTTCTGCAAGCATAGCATGGACTAGAAGCTAAGAGACCAAAAAAATGTTTTGTACAGAAGCTGTATCTGGCTCAGCTTTATCCTAATCTCTGTCATAGGATAGCAATGATCTTCAGCTTTTGACAGTGTGTGTAGAGTGTAAAAGGGGCAAGCAAAACCATTAATGCCACTATTTGGAACAATTTCAGTATATCAAAACCCAAAATACTTAACTTCTGTGCCTCAATTACTCTGCTGTATCTCTGCAGTACTTTGGATAGTGTCTTTTTGAACCAAGACAGTACATTTAAAGATACTAGATCAGAGATTTTTTTTCCCTTCCCTTGGCAAAATCTAGTACCTAGGCAGATTTACACGTTCTCATATCTGTATATAATATTAATGGCTTATTCATTATGGCAGCCTCTAGGAAAGTTAGGAATTATTACCTAATTTTACAGATGCAGTTAGGGTATTACGGAGGCTCAGTCAAGTTGGCTGTACATAGCTTTCCAAGTCAATAGAAGTTGTAGTTTAGTTTGCACAACACTTCTGAAATTTGAGTCATAAACAATTTATCAGTGACACAGGACAAATCAATTACAAAACTTGGATTAGTAACTCTTAAGTAGAGCAGAACACTGAAAAATAAACTTCTTTGAGAACCACATGGCAGTTTGATTTATTTATGACCTTTATTTCTTGCTATTTCAAAGCATTTGAGTGAGTGGATTACTGCTTGCATAAATATTTTAATAAAAAACCCAACAAACAACTGCTGTTAAGTATAAATATCTATACTACCACTTGAAACACACTGTCCCTATGGCAATAAGAGGTTTCATCGTGCTTTAGTTGCACAACTTCTTTTCTCAATAAATTAGTAAGCAGAACAATGGCATGAGATTTAGGTGACTGACAGTACTTAATGATGTGCCAACAGCAAACACTGAATAGCGAAACAACAGCTCATCGCCTCCTCCCTCTCAGCCATCCTTTTAGGCTGGCAGTTCTGAAATCATTACACTGTTTATAAATGATTTGTGAATATAAAGTCTGTTTACATTGGTATGAAATGGTCACCATGATCACTTCTTCCAAATTACTGTTCACACTAGGTCATGGTACCTTCCACTAGAAACTTAACTCAAAATACTTTGCATCTGTTGTAAAGCAGGAGTGATCTGCACTAGTTGCACACTGGCTCATAGAACACAAGGCCTGTTCTCCGTTGTTGCATTGTCTTTTAGCTATGCATACTTCAAAACTTGTTAAAATTTTCTGTGAATATTCTTAAAAGTGTTATTTTCCCAAAAGCTTTAACATCTAATATTAATTTCCTATATTTCATTCCTACTGAGAAGGTTTTCTTGACATCTCAAGCCCAGTCTATCTGAAAGACTAATCACATCTATTGTCATATGAGCATAAAGCAGTAAAATAATACATTATTTGTTATTATTAATAATTTTTCTGAGCTAGCAAACTACATGTATTTCCTTTGTTAACCCTATTGTTAAAATTGTCTCACTGGGTTCAAACAAAATCTGTCATTTCAATGCTTTACAATGTTCATCTCAATAAGTATATTCTAGGTCCCTTGTGAAACCTCACCTCCCACTCAGATTCCAAAGAACATGCAGACTTTTATGAAAACTCAGTCTTAAAAATGTCAGATATACAAATGTCCAGTTACACAAGGGAATGTTGATCCAGACTATAACTTAATGTGACAAGCTGTACAGCCTAGTTTGATTCACCAATTAAATCTACATAAGATGTAGGACTTATCTGTCATTTACAGTTTCATTGAGAGTATTAAAAAATAACAGTAAAAGAATTTGTTTTGAGAAAGACTGTGAGCTTGATGGCTTTTTCAGTAAACTGGAAAATGAAATTTAGTCATATTGCTTAAAAAATTTCCATTACTCCCTCTGCCTGGGAATGGGAAGCAAAAATGCTAGTAATTTTTTTCTGGTGACAAGTTGAAAGCAAAAAATTCAATAGTAACCTCCTGTTCCCCAAACCCCAGGAAGGGGAAAAATGAGAAAGAAACAAACATATGTTCATAAGAGATGTATATGACTGTTAGAGCAATCATGAAATTAATTTAGAAGTTCTGCCATGACCAAAAATGTCATTTCCAACTGTATGCCTTTCCCAAACATGCTGGTTATTAATGGCTTTAATTATATTGCTACAGCTCTCAGGTATCAAACGTGTTTGATATCCTAATTCTGAAAATTCAGCTGCAGGAGAGCAAAAATTTTATGTAGAGAAGAGAGTGGTAGAGAATTAAAGACGTAGAGAGAATGTGCATAAATGTATGGAATGTTTTTCACTCTGTCATATAGTACTAACCAATTTATTGCTAACAATTAAAATAAAAATTATGACACAATGTATAAGACTTTATTATGCCATGTTTTTTTTACTGAAAACTAACTGTGCCCCACTGAAGCAACTGCAAATACACTGAAAAGATAATCTATTAGAAAAATAAATGCAAGTGTTTACATCTTGTAAGAATTAAAAAAAAGTTAAGATAATTTCAAATACCATAACTTACTCTTCAGCAATATGTATTCATATATTCTATTCTTCATGTATTCTAAGAGAAAAGCTGTTATTTAAAGCTATTTCCTTTGCTTCAACCTTCTTGACAAGAGTGACAGAGCAGATTTGGTGAGCATCTGGTGTCCAGCCAAGGTCAACCCACTACACTGTATTTGATAGGATAGTGAAGGTGCTTAATATTGTCATTACCTGCTTTTTAGCTGCAGCCTACATTTGGCTGCTTTCCTCATGCATAACTGTTTTCTGACATGATGGGAGCTTTAAAACGGTAATTTTATAAGTATCAAAGTTGAATGAAAGACCCATGGGCCTGAATAAAGCATGATTGTGCAAGATCATTTGCATGAAAGAAGGAAAATGTTTCTTAAAAGCTAGGTCATAACACTTGTTACTGGTTCTCCTCAATCTTTGCAGTCACTCTTTACATTTGTCAGTGACACTACAAATCTTAATCCAAGATAGCAGTTAATTTCTAAGTGAGAAGAACAGAAACCAAAGATGAAGCAGGGATGAGGTAATAACAGAACTTTATTTAGCAAATCAGTCTATTTCTTGAGTAGAACAATTTATAGAGCTTTGATATATTATTAGCATTTTGACTTCTCGGCTTTCTCTATTTATAATACTACCCTGACAATTGCAGTCACACTATTAGGTTTCTGCTTACTCTGTGTGATACTTATTAATTCTATTTTAACCCTATCACAGGAGTTCATGCTACTTACTTTTTGTTAAAACCTATTGCCTTCAGAGAAGACTAAATTACTGCTAGTTCATTACCAATATATTCCTACTTTCTTACCAGTTTGAGCATTCAGAACTTCAGAGAATTATCTAAATTATGATATTATCAAATGCAGTCTAATTTCAGGCCCCAGAATCAGGAAGATTTCTTACTCTTCACTAGCAATGACTACTAATTTAATCTTACATTTTCAATAGAAAATCATAACATGCAAGAAGTCCTCATGGATACAGAGAAAGAATGAAAAGTTACTCTGTAGTCTTCAAAATTCATGTCCATAGCTGAAATCATAGTCTGATAAATTTAAACTACGGATTTCTCTGTGAATTTTCTCCCTTAGAGTCTTCATTATTGTCACTCCTTGAGTTCAGGACATGGAAACACTTGCCAGTTACTGAGTCCAGGTACACATCAAGGTGTGTTCTTACTGCATCTTGTCCAAGGACCACACTCCATCTTGATTTTCCTCCTCATCTTTTTGTTTTTGCTGGAGTGAAACTGCAAACTGCAGCAATGATTGAATTGTGGTGTACCTTCGGGAAACGAGACTGCTGGGTGCATTATAGGGCACACCTGCCTCACATCTTTTTGGGTCTGGAAGTCAGGTGTTGTTCCAGGTGAGACTCACTGCAAAATTTCTGTTATTTTTGGTAATGATAGAAAAGGCTGTGAGTTTTTTGACAGCTCGGCAGTTTCCTTTGGACAAACTCATTTGAAAGAGAGCTCTCATGGGATATCCAAGCAGTGTCAAAACTCAGGTTTATTTTATACTCCTAGTGGTATATAAACATATATGCACCCTTACTTTGATTAGTACTCCAAGGAGCATAAAGCTTCTTATGGTCCTCGGCAAGGATATTTAGAAGCAGAATCTGCACTGGTGGACCCTATCCCGGGCAAGCTTCCAGCTGCAGGTCTCCCAAAGCTGAGAAGAACACACCCAGTTCCTTTCCCTCAGAGATAGAAAGTGATGGGGAGATAGATTAAGAAACAAGCAGAATCAGCTCCCCCTGCAAAAAAAAAAAATTCTCAGAGCCTGCGTCTCCCAGAGCACCACCTAGAAGTAAGGCTGATTGGCTGGATCCATGGCTGTTCCTGCAGAAGGTAACAAAATCTTGCATGTGAAGCTGCAGTGGAGCATCCATTTTCCTGAGGCTTGTTTCAGGTGTGATTAAAGAGCTCCGCTTTCTGAGAAGGGAGAAAGTAACATGAGGCAGAGAGATTTTGCCTTTCCTGCTAATCTTCAGGACACATTTGGGTGGTCTTTATGAAAGTCTTATCAGAAAAACTGAAGGCAAAGCTCCATCATTCAGCTAAGAGCTCACAAAAGTATTCCTCTAGATGCTTTGTTTTGCTTTCTAAAGAAGCAATGACAAATTAAGACATTTTCTCAAGATTCAGAAGATGACTCTCCTCCGTTGAAAATAAAGCCATAATTTCAGCTTGCTCTTCAAACTGTTTTCCTTCTCTATATCCACCACATCTTATTCACATTCAGTTTGAGTTCCCTGGGTTTCTTCCAAGCGCCAATTTATCTAAAATATTAAGACAGCTGGGACACAGCAGGGAAGAAAATGAGAGACAGGGCTGACTGTGTTACCAGTTTAGTTCTGTTCTTGCTATTCAGACTGACTTGCATAATTTTGGGCATGTCACAAACTTTCTGCATGTCAATTCATATGCTTTCAAATAGGCACGATTATAAACCTTTCAGGGTTGTTCTGGTGGTGGAATTTACACTGAAAAATGTGGTTGAGAACAGGCCTAAGGCTGCAAATCACTCTTTGTATAAACAAATTATTCAGCACTAACGGTCCTCCAAAAAAAGGATAGGAAATGTGTTTATATTATCAAATGTAAGACCATGAAGTATTATCTTTTTATAAGTATCACTGCAAGGTTCATAACTTATCTTTTTGTTGACTACTGTGTGTGAGGATATTATCATGTTCTGTATAACTAGTGTGTAAGGTGCTGCTGTGCCTAGGCACTGGACAGATGCACAACAGCTATAGTCTGCAGTGAGAAAAACTAAAACATTCATCATTGCAATGACAGCTAATATATTAGATAAAACATGCATTTCCTAAGGTACATTCTAAAGACTGCATTTAGGGAATTAAATGCGTAACTTGTGCTATTTTTGGATTATTTTTTTTTTTTAAAAAAAAAAGCTGCAAGCATAAATCAGTTCAGGGAATACTGAAAACGTATTTTGGCTTATTTGGTTCCTACCTGGGTTATTGGGACATAATGGATCAGCATTACTAACTACCTCATTATCATCAGGCATCTATATGAATTTAGGAGAAAACATACTACTCACTGGGATCTTTTCCTGTCTGGAAAAAGCTCCCTCCTCCTTACTCGCTCTTTTTTATCTTTTCCTCTTTCTCCTTCCTTTTCTTTCTTCTCACCCTGTCCTATAAGGAAAGAAAATAAAACTTAGAAATGGAAAAAAAAACAACAAAAACTACAAAAGCAAAACCAAACCAGATCCCAGAACTGAAGCTATAACTCATCTTTGTTCTCATGGTTTGATATTGGTAACTCATTATCAGTGTGAATTATAGTCTAGCACCGATTTTCTTTGCAGATTTTCTTGGCTTGAAAGGCAAGAAATCACATACTTATTGCCACAGAGCTTTGACTGGTATCCAATATTCCTGGCTTCTCCAGACTCACTCTTACTCATCAGACTGATATACTTAAGTGTCCAATCTTCCCTGAGGGAACAAAAATGAGATATAAAGAGAGATATCTGAAATCAGAGAGAGAGAGAGATGAAGTACAGAAAGAGGTGAGAAAAGTCACTGTCAGTAAAGAGGCGACAGCAGGAAGATGGCTTTATGAGTCTTGTAAATCTGTTCAAAAACACAGGAGAGAGGATTACAGAGATGAGTAAAAGAAGACACAGACAATTTTAAGAGGAGGTGCAACACTATTAGAGCTGGACACTACTGTGTCCTTACCTGACTGAAACAGGTTGTAAGACTCTTTCAGTGTGTAACCAGCACAGGGGCTGACTGCCACACCTGCAGTAGCCCTGGCTACTTCTGGCTGAAGTGGCTGCAGCTGTGTTCAGATAATGTGCAATGGGAGAAGATACCTGGTGTCATCCATACAGTGCTGCAACAGAAGTGAATGCATCAGTGTTTATATACCCAATGTTCACACTTCTCACTGATTCTCATACTATTTTTCTAATCCCCATTTAAACATGTAAAAGATGTGTTTTCATTCCTAAATTAAATTTAGATCTGCAGACCCTTTGAATTAAAATCAAAGCAAATAAATATGAAGAATACAAAACTAAGTTAAAAAAAACTTATCAGTTTGCCATTCTGTATTTTAAGAGGGTATGCTGATCCCACACGATAAGCAATACTTTGGCAGGTAAGATACGCAATTAACTTTTCACAGGAGCAGATAAGGACAAAGTTGCCACCTTTAAGGAGTCACTCTGCTTGAAGGTGATCAGTCATCTGTCAGCTAGAAGCTCACAGATGTTAGGATCAAAGAACCAATTAGACTTCATTACATGAGCTAATCACCTACCTTTATAACCAGCGGAGGGAAGAAGTCACTCTTACAGTGTGCTACAATATCTGTTGTGTCCCAGAAGTACAGGTTTGTTCTGTGGACATAAGATCACCAAAGGCCACTGGTTTCAAAGGCAGATGTTTGGAATTTTGCTTAGGTGAACTGAGTTGTGTCCTATCTAGAGAGGCACTGGAAAACACAGGAAGACATTTCTTACTCACTTGGGTTTTTCGATTTGTGTTGCAACTAAGGCTGCTGATCTGAAAGTAAATGGTGTGCTAAACATATGCAGCAAGCTGTGAATTTTTAATTATTCATTGCAAAAGCTGCAAAGTCTGAACTAACACAAATCTTCTATGAAAAACACTATGCCCAAATACTGCACTGGTCACTGAAATATGTTACTTAAATTTGGTGCAATGATGTATTTAGTACCATACCTATTTCATGACTCAGGGATTTGATTTTCCTGTTTTCTCATTAAGTTGTTCTGTGTTTCTTTGCCACATTCATATCTTCGTTACAGGCCTGATGATGTTCCTCTTGGTGATGAACATGTGGAAATACCCAGGTATTGAGGAATCAAAACAAACTAGCTTAGCCATATAACTATTTAATTGGTATTTAACAGAGTAGATGAACACATGATCAGTTCTGTAAATTACCACATAAAAGAAAGAGTCTGAAGCATCAATGAACAGTTACAGTAGGTTCAATGGCCATCACTAGGACTTTTGACTTAATTTTATTCAGGGACAACTGAAGAGGTCAAGTAGACTATAGCTGCTAAAGGAAGAATGCTCTGATGGAGAAAGCCAGAAGGACTACAACAGTGATGAAAAGAATCAGTCTAACAGGCAATAATACTTGGAAAGCAGGGTGAGCCTTTTTAAACTTGATACCCATTTGACAGACAGTAGGCTGGCTTCTTCCAGGCAGTCAGTTGTGATGACTTGAGCAGAAGGAAGCATCCTATTGTCCATATAGCTACCATATATTCTTACTATATGTCATACCATAAATAAACATGTTTGTATACCATGTATCATCATACCAAACGCAAATGTGTATATACCTAAACAGAAGTGGTTCTGCCATCAGAGCAGATTTGGAAAGGTCTGAGAGAGATTTTAGTTCCTGACTAAACCACATACCTCAGTGACCTTCATAAAAATTATCTGTAAAGTGGAGGAAGCATATATCTTCACAACAGATAGGGACAATAAAATCAATCAATAACTGCTCAACCAGTACTGAACAGACAAATACAAAGATAGGTCTCAGGAGAATTAGCTCAAGGGATTCAAAGACCACAAAAAAATAATAAATAATGGTAGCTATTGTTGTAGGTGCCTGTGTGCCAATGGTCACTCCTATCCTCCCAATACCCTTTTTATTAAACTTGTGTGCCTAATTGATTATGTGTTTCTAAAAAACATCTGAGGAGACCCAGAAAAGAGCAAATATGATACACATAATAGATTTTACAAGTTAGGCCCAAAGTTTTAAAAATGAGGTGGTATTTGATATAGATACAAATGAATTTATTATCTTCCATAGCAGGCAGGTTCCACCCAGGGGATGTAAACATACTATTTCTACAATAACAAGGTGTTTCCCTTGCATCTAGAGCTACTTAAGATTAAAAAAAAAAAAAAGAATCATAGATTTTATGAAATGCCTTAATAGAAGACATTCCCGGGGGTAGAAGGTGGTGGGGAAATGCAGAAGCAGTGTCAAATGCAGTAAGCTAATAAAAAGCAAATAAAATCTATATGGTTTAAATAAAGCTTAATGCATTATTCATAAAGATCTTTCTCTCATGCAGAAAGTTTAATTCATCATTGAATTTACTATATTTTACAGCATCAATTAGAGAAGAGGAATTCTTTTCCTCTCCAAAATCAGCAATAGAGCTTCACGGTTAAAGAAAATCTATTGTGGCATTTAATAGCTTGATGAGAGGTATATAAAAGTAAATCAGCCAGACTGAAAGAAAATCCACACATGAGAAAGAAAAAGCAATTTCTTTGTTATGAAAATTCATTCACTTTCCAATGATTAGATGATGGCAGGCCTATTTTTCTAGTTTAGCCCAGTTTACCTAAGCTGTGATTGTGAGAAGGAGAGATGGGTCAGGAGGATGTTTGTTCCTACGCACCCACAGTCTTTTCTCTTTCTGGTGAGGGACCAGATAAATTGTGGGCTGTGTGTGGGTGCAGGGAGAGACAAGGAAAGGCATCAAAAAGTAGAATTAAGAAAGATAAAAAGAAATTATTTTTTAACCTGTTTTCATATGAACTACTGCTAAGGCGAATATATACCAGGATTCTATACCTGGGTTACACAGACCTAACTAGGCTGTAACTGGATTTTAAGGTTTACTCATATGTGGGTTTTAATTGTTTTGACCTTAAGAAAAGGAAAAAAATTCCAAAGATGCGTCCTTTCAGAACTATTTTACTATGTCTGCTATGTAAATATTTTATACTTACAGACTTGTCTTGTGCTTTGGGTTTTGGTTTTTTTTACAGCTGCTGTAGGCACTCAACAAATCTACGTCATGCAAACAGGTGAATGCAAAAATCATCATAAACTGTTACTAACTGGCACTTGAATATTCACGTGGCATGAGCAACTCTATAAGGAGAGTAAATTGGGTCTGAAAACATAGTATCTATGCTATGATAGTTTTGAACTCCGTCTGTATTTAGATGGTTTTCAGAAGTCTGCTATTAAGAACACCTGGATTTGGTCACATCAGCTTTTATGCTGTTACTATTTGTGAACATTTACCAAGTGGCTTATGGAAATTATACTGGAGAGCTTTGTACAGTGAACAACCTTTTGAGAATTTCAGATCTGGGTTGTTGTTATTCTATATCCAAGAGTATTCTTTCCTGTACTCACCAAATTCATTTGCTAACAAGCTTGGTGATAACTCCAGCTGAACAGGACTCAAAGGGTTCATTGAGGAAATGTATTTAGTCCAGCTGAAAATTCATGTTGCGTGCACCAGCATAATGGCACAAAATTAGACATGGAAGTTTTATAAAAAGTAGTAAAACACATTTGCATTTATATTTCAAATACACAGATTTTCATATTTGATACTCTTCATTCTCAGCTTCGAATCTTGGTTCTCAAAGCTCCTCAAGAGGTAAGAAATGCCTAGAAAGCATTACAAGAAGTAACCAAAGAATCCAATTAAATGTTGGTAGGTATGCTTTCAGCAAAGACAGATGCATATATCTCATCAATGACTGCAAAATCAATAGGACATGAGTGTAGGATATTCTACAAACTAAGCCTTTCAACAGTTGAAGAACAGACTTGTCACCTCTGCTCAGGATTTTCTCTGGCCAATTAAAATCTCAATTATATTTATGGAGTCTTCTTTCTTCTCTTGGTGGTTACAGAATCACAGAATCACAGAATCACAG
>NW_009697672.1:0-447 GCF_000703405.1 Apaloderma vittatum | reverse complement strand
CCAAGCAGGGAAGACACTTCAGAGGCTTTTCGTAACCAGCCTCAGTGCGCTGTTCTTTTTTCTCTGGTAGTGCTGTTGTCCAGTGATACAGCTGCTCTTGTGAGATGAGTCTGGACTGGAGAAGGGATCTCCCAGGTTGTTCCTTCTTCACATGAATGGATTGTATTGTGGTATTTTTAGCTCCAAACAGAGGAGATTTCTTTCCCCCCTGCCCCAATCTCCCACCTTTGGCCTGCTGGGTAAGGCTCTTGTTGTCTCTTATTGCAGCAGGGTGGGTGTTCCAGGCTGATGTTGGTTGATGTTGTGATGGACAAGAACGTACTACGTCTCGCTGTCCTGCCAACTGAACATGCAATAACCTTTCCTTTGGGCTCATGTTAGCCTCCTCTGATGACTGTTGCCTCACCTGTTTGGTTTTGCAGCACTAAATATTTTAAGTGGTTCTTT
>NW_009697671.1:0-20521 GCF_000703405.1 Apaloderma vittatum | reverse complement strand
CTCCGCAGTCTTAAAGCACCACAAAGTCTCCCCGGTGGGAGAGAACGCAAGACCAAACGGAAAAATAATTGTAGCCTGGTTTACTGTAATGCGTAACGGCATCAATAGTGCCAACTGTATGTGCGCAGAAAGTGCAGGCTTCGTCGTGATCAGTGCATTCTAGATGGCACTCTGGAGGGGCCAGCGGGAAAAAGTGTTAGGTTGCATTATATGTAGGACAGCGTTTATCTGGTTTTAAGCATGCCTGATCAGTCATACAAAATTGTTTTTTCACAGGAAATATCCTGACTATTGACCTTTCTTACTTCCAATATCCTTGCTGAATTACAAATGTTTCAGTGAGTGGAATAGCTTGATTTCCCACTTAGACATGACTGAATAAGAGAGTGTGAGAGCTCTTCAGAATGTAAAATTTTCTCCTAGACAGGTGGCAGAGCGAGTTTGGCTTGAGATCCAGACCACATATCCTAGACCCAGATCCTGCAGACATTTAGTACATTCTCTGCGTGGGAGAAATGAAACATCTCTTTAGGTACTCACGCAGCTGAGCAGCAGGTTAAGGCAAAAAATTATATGAATAGTTATTTTCCCTAGAAGTGAACCATACTTACACTGGCAGCAAAGAAGAAGCAAACCTTTAAGGCGGACTCAAAAGGTAGAATGGGTACAGGCTTCAGGAACATCATGATATGCCAAAGAGGCCGTAAGAAAGAAAAACTAAAGTGGTTATATATGGAGCTGAACAAGAGACCGTGTTAAAGACATAAAATTCAGCAATAAAGCAACGGGGGTGGTGGTGGGGGGGGTGTTTGAAAAAAAAACTGTAGTACTTGAAACAATGAATAACATACTAGATGTAAAGTTCCTGAAGCTTCTGAAGTATGGAATTAGTTATTGTTTAAACTTTTGGACTGGTAAGGAAAGTTATCTTCTGGGATATGTTTTGCAAGGACACAGCTCAGTACATGTACACTTGGATGGCCAGCTCTTGCAGTCATAAAAATATCTGCAGTAGGGAATAGGACACGCGATGTGGTTTTCAACAAGATATTTTCAACAAGATGTTTAGAGACATAGCTAAATGATTTCTATATACTCCTTATATATGTCATAGGCATATCTGGCAGGATTTGGGTAGCAGGGGGCTGCAGGGTGCCCTGTGTGGGAGGAGAGTAGGGAGTGCCCTGTGCTGGTGACAGCTGGGCCCAGCCAGCTTGGCAGCAGGCAACACTGACCCATCGTGCAGCCAGTCAGGGCAGCTTACATTTCTGTCTCTTCAGGCAGGTTTAAGAAAGGGTGGCAATAGTTGAGGCAGGACACACAATAAAGAAGATGTAGGATGCACAAAAGGAGGCACAAGTAGAGGTATTCCTCTGAGGATACTGTGGCCAGTGGGTAAATTACATCAGGGCAAGGACAACTCTGAGAGGACTGCAGCCCATGGAGAAATTCATGCCAGAGCAGGAGAGCTGAGTAAGATGGAAGGAGACATGAAAGCAAAGAGTAAGAAACCAGGAGTGGCAAAAAAATCTGCTACATACTGACCCCAACCTCCTGCACTGCCCATCGCATCACTGAAGGGACTGAGAGTAACTTGCAGCAGAACAGGGAAAGGGGAGACCAAAATGGTGAAAGAGAGGTGTCCGGACTAAACTTGAGCCTTGGAAAGGGGAAGAGAGGTGTTTCCCTAGGTGTTTATTTAATTGATTATTTGTTTCTCAGTACCCAAATCTGTAACAAAAAGCTTAATTTCACTGGCAATAAACTAAACTAAGTGGAATTATCTAAATGGAGTCTTCCTCTGACATTAGTAGCCCTGCAAGCAAATGTAATGCCTCACAATATCTGCTAAAGAACTGTTGGAAAAGAAAAGGAAAAGAAAAAACAATTTTCAAATTAAGGCAAACTGCAAAAACACTGAATTATTTATTTGTAAGATTCTAAACAAGGACTTGGCTTCCTCTTGTTTCTTACACAAATAAACAGAAATACCAGCAAATCTTCTATAGAACAATACCACTTCCTTATAGGATGGATAGCAGGAACCTTGTATCCAGAAACATTTTCCTTATTATTTTACAAAAAGAATGTTTGGTTGTGAGACAAATATTCTCTTGATTTGAAATTATCAAAATGACTTGTTAAACCACCAAATGGGGGGGAAAAAAGTGTTAGATGGTTTCATTGTTTATTCTTATATAAAATAGTTTTGCTATTGGTTTCCTAATTGTATAATTTGAAAGTTCTACTGCAAATATTTTCATGCAGAGAAGTAGTGAATGTCTAGGAATGTATTTTAATGCTAAAACACGATGATTCTGCACATTAATGATGAGAAGGTCCTTCCAAGTCCTCACTGTCTTCGTGTTCACAATTCTCCTTGGGAGAGACTTCCCAATGGTCCTCTCTGAAGGACAATCTGACCCTGCAATAAACATTCTTGAAAGCCTCATGCTGTTTGAGTAATATCTCAGTACATGGAATCCAGTTGCAGGGGTTTAGGCTTTCTCAGGATGGAGAGACAACAGTTGTACCTCTGTTATGAAGAGGAGTGATCCCGTTTTTTCCTCATGACTTACCTTAGCTACTTCTGTTGTCTTCTTGGAACTATGTCTTAACACTTGACATCCTTTCATGCATTTGTCTTCCACAGCATCCCTGTGAGTTTGGAGTGTGTTGTTATTCCTATATCAAAGAAGAAGAATTGAAGCAAAGGGAAGCCACAGGCTAGTCCACTAAGGGATTCAGATATTGAAATAGTCAATATTGCAAAAGCCAAATTTCGAATGGGCTCATACATGTTGGAATTCACAACCTTATCTAGTAACCAGTATCCTAGTATTTCATACAGAATCATAGAATCATAGAATGTCTTAAGTTGGAAGGGACCTTAGAGATCATCTAATCCAACCTCCCTGTCATGGGCAGGGATACCCTTAACCAGATCATGTTGCTCAAGGCCTCCTCCAACCTAGCCTTGAACATCTCCAGGTAGGGTCATCCATAGCCTCTCTGGACAATCTGTTCCAGAGTCTTGCCACCCTCGTACTGAAGAATTTCTTCCTAAGATCCAATCTAAACCTATTCTCCTTCAATTTAAATCCATTTCCCCTTGTCCTATCACATTCTTTCTTGTTCTACATTTTTCTTTCACATACCTGTAAAATCCTTTTCTGTTATTTTTAATGTCCCTGAAAAAGCCAGATACTGCAGAATGAGAGTCAAGGAAAATAAGTGGAGAGGCAAGTCAACTAAAGGCAAACACCTAAAAGAGTGATGCTCTAACATTCACTCGGCAGTGGCCCAGAAGTGTTTATGGGCTGAGTGCTGACACTGCATCAGTCCTCTCTCAGGAAGACAATTGACTTCTGCACTTGTCATGCACCTAACAGAGAGAAAGGTGAGTTCAAATAATTCTCTGGCAAATATTAAAGAGAAGTTTGACCATAGAAACTCTATCTTTTTCATGGAAGTCCTCTTGCTTAGCAGACTTACATCCTGCTCTTATTTTATTTCCAAAGTAGTACTTTTCCATACTTTTTTCACAAAGTAAGGCCAAGGGCAACTTAAAAGATGTTGTGTAATGCCATAATACTCTCATTTTCTCTGAGGCAGAAGAGTTGGAGTCGTCCTCCAAAGCAAGCAACGATGAACTAGAACATGGACGTCCCATTGTCAAAACTAGCATTCTCGGTAGTTGAGTGTAGGGTGTCAACTAGTGACACTCCATTTCCATACTTCTTAGCATGATCATCTTCACACATGCTCTAGGACAAGAAAAGCCACGAGGTGACTGTAGGCTTATCTGCTCCTACAGCTGAAAATTGCTTTGCACAAAAGCATAGAGCAAGATACATAATAATCTGAGAATTTATAGAGACTCTTCAATTCCCCGTGATTTTCTAGCATAATTTTAATTTTCTGATTCATGAAAACCTTCTTATAGTTTGTTCTCAAGTCCTTCTGTCGTCTGCCTAGCACTTTCTTTTTTCTGAAAGTATCCAAGTCATTACAAATGCAAGTACAACTATATATATCTCTCTAATACTATATATATTGTTATGGAGATAGTTCTAAGAGATAACATTATGAAGAATCTTATGAAAGATCTTATCTTCATGGGAAAGCTATTTTAACACTTAACCAAATGTAACTGGGGATCAGTTTTACCCTCTGTAGTTACCTAAAATTACCTCAACCTTCTCTTCAGACTGGATGAACATGCACTGCTGTTATCTCAGGTATTCTTGGTTCTAAATCTACACATGGTAAAAGAATGAAATATGAAGAGCAGGAAGAAGAGGAAGAAAGAAGACAATAGAGAAGAAAGGATAGTCCATATGCAAGTAACTCCTCTCGGCATCTGTATGTATTGCAGCACATTTTAGTTCTCTACTTACAGTTTTTCCCCAGGATCCTTTCTCACAGAGATTTATGCCGTAATTCTTGAATTCAAGTCCTCTTCAGAGGGATAAGACTATCTGAGACCTGTAGCCAGCTGGAATAAAAGCTAATTCAGAAGATGAGTAAGGCCTCTCCCCATCCCCAAAAAAGCATATTTTTCAGCAACCACATCCATGCTCATCCTCAATCTTCCCTACAGCATCTAGGTCTGGTTAAATGTGTCTGAGCATGTTACAGGTTATGCCAGGGTCTCTCCTCACATCCAGGCCAACTGAAATTCCATTCTCATGTTGAGCCCCATCATCACACATTAGGAAAGAAAATAGTTGCATGGGTGATACAACGAAATCTTGTCAACAGCTTCTAATTGAACATGCGAAAGGAGCAGGTGTAATTTTAGAAAGACCTGAGTTACAGACCTGAACAGCAAATAACAGGTGTACACTCTCAATCATGGATGCTGATATAATTTCTTCCAGTTGTTTTTCTTAGTCTTCATCAGACAGAGGATTAGCAAGCTGGAATTTATCCAAACCCCAGTCTCATTTAGGCTCCAACCAAATCGCTCGTTCCAAGTATCAGAGTTGAATTACATGAACATTAAACCTAGGTGGTGTAAGTAAGCTTAGAGTAGCACAGTCTGTTAGGTTTATTTAGCTCACCACCTCAGCTGCCTCAGCAGCACATGAGACATACAGGGTGGGGGGATCACTTCAGATCTGTAAATTGGCATCAAGCAGAGCCTCAGAACAGGTGAAGAACTACATAGCATCATTTCCTGTGGCACCATGAAGCAGCAATATGATTTTTGCTGGTGCTTCCCTGAAAAAAAAAAAAGCCACAAAAGAAAAAGAGGCATCAGCTCTACCAACTGAGACAAGAAATCTAAAAAACCCTCAAACCTGAACAAAAATCCCCCGCTATCATCTCTACCTGACCACTGCTGATACACACAACTCAGTTTTGGGCTTTACCCAAGCCTGAAACAGAAGGACCAGTGTCTTTCATAGTGCTGTCCTTGACGTGGGAAGGTTATCTCAGACCAGGGAGCATTAAGTGTTTTGTCACAAGGAACTGCAGCTGAGATGTTGCTACTGCTATAGATTAAAGTGGAGAGCTGACTTCCTGAGCATGCCTCAGCTTCACTCCCCTTTATCATCTCAGAGAACTCTTTGGGATTTTAGAGCTCTGTCTTACCACAGTTCATCTGTGGAAAAGGGAAAGGAAGATTCAAAAACAGGGCAAGGCATTTTGGAAAGAAGAGAGCTTCTTGAGCAGATGTTTAAATAAATGTTTCCTAAAAAAAGTCAGGCCTATTCTCCTGAAAGAAAACACTAGCTGTTATCAACTAAACAGATTCAGAGTGTTTTATAATGATTCTAAGCAACTGGAAACAGTAGGTGGTACCGATAAGGCAACAGCATGATTGAACTTCTAATTTCCTTTGACATGGCAATAACCCCAAATAAATCTGCTTTCTCCTCAAAGGGTAGACAGTACTCCTTCATTGAGTTCATGTTCTGGTTTCTTATGGAAAAAAAAACATGTGAAGAATAGCTTAGTAATAAATTGCTGGTGGATCAGGAACTGATGTGTGGATGAGGTCTGCCTTTATTAACATTATCTTTTTATAGTGATGTTAGTGCACAGCTTTCTGGGGAATACAAAGAATTTTGGATTACTCAAGAGAACATATATTTGTTTGGACAAAGTGGTTTGGCGTTCCTATTTCAGCTCCATCTGCCCTTGCCATCCTGGTAGACCCTTGTAGCTAAAAGGGCCGTGAGCAGACTGGCTCACTTTCTAGATGGCTTCAGAAGAAACTGTTGGGTAGACAGGCATCTCAAACGGATTAGTAAATAGTCAAAGTGTTCAAAGCTAGAAATGCACACCTATACACACACAAACCACACAGGAAAACAATGCCATGGGTCAACACCAGATGAATACTCTTTCTAGTTGACTGGTAGCAGACTGACCAAAATATTGCTGGCAGGATGCCAGCCAGAACGACAGCCAGCTTATAATGGCTATTACCTGACCACTTCATAATGTTTTATTGTGCCTGTACATGCCCAGGCAGGAAAGTACCTACTGGCATGTCTTTAACATCTGTCACTCCATGATGAATGTGAGGGACCTTGCCTCTTATTTGGTGCCAGTGACGTAACTGATACTGTAATTTCAGTCACTGTGTACCCCACAGAGAAAAGTTTAAGCACCTGAACCCTGCCACAAAGCTATTTACTGATAAGCGAAAAGGATCTAACTCATAAGTAAACTCACCTGAGTGGCATGGAACCAAAGACCTAAGAGAGGCTGGAACCAGTAGCCCTTGGCCACACATTTCATGTCTCTGTACTTGAAGAGCTGAAGGAGAAAAGTTTCGCTGTTTGCAAATAGTGGAGTTCTCCTTTTAGAAAGGCCACAGGGATCTGGGATGCTGCTAACACACATTGACGAGAAGAGTGAGGCAAGGAAGCCTGTAGAGATCAGGTGATTGCTCATGCAGGCGAGGCTAGCTAATGAATGTGCCAAGAATGTGTCTTTCAGTTTTGTATGAATTCAAGAAAAGCTTTCTCTGGGGAATTTATAGCCTTCAGTTCTGACAAGCAATAGAGATGAAAGACATGATCAAAAACTCTGGAATTTTGTGGAACAATGTGAAACTTAATGCACAAAATACAGAAATTCATGAAGGTTCACCCCAGAACATGGAACCTGCTCCTCAAGCAGTACCAATGCTGATTTTGCCACCTTCCTCTCTAAGTACAGGGTGGATTTCTTTGACTCTATCTTATCTGAGGTGAAAACAAAGCAATAAGCAGATACATGTGTTACACAAATTTGTAGTACACATAGAAAGAGAATTAACAGCACATAACAGGCACTACTCGTGCCAAAACAGCACTGTCTGCAACAACAGGCATGGCCACAAGGATGCCAACTCGAGTTTCCTATTGTGCAAGAACACAAGTATAAACCACAGAACTGGAAGTTTTGGCACATGCACAAAAAGCGGTTATTAAGTAATTACATTAAAGAAGTGGGTTTAGGTGTCTCAGCTGATGCAGTTTCTTGGCTGCAAGAGGGCCATGCTTTTTTAATGTTATTTGTTTTACTGGCCTCCTCAGTAAAGAACTGAAGGAAGGTCCTTTTCCCTGACCTAATTAGGCAAAACTAGGTCTTCATATCTGCTGGTTTTGCATGGCTCAGATTTCTAAGTGTCCTGTTAAGACCCACAGAAGGAACATTGTTTTAATGCATCATCCAAAACTGAAATTCAGCTCAGGGAGGGACAGCTATTTCTGTCTTCTGTTGCCTGGTTGGAGCAAAACAGATTACTAGCCCTCATGGAATTACTGATTTGCCAACACTTCCACCGCAGTGTCTATTCATTGTTCCAGGTAGAAAGCAATACCTTAAAAAAGTATTGGTTAATAAGTCAATATCAGATTTTAATATTAATTGCCCCTTTGAAACAGATTCTCAACAAATATCACAGTTAGTGGCTGCTTTGCTAACATGTTAATGGGTCATTAACTAAAACAACTGTTAACTGCTGCTATTACAGTCTCCATAAGGATTATTAAGGCAACTTCATGTATTATTAAAAAGAAAGTTCATGGTTCTAATGTTCTTAAACTTTGTCTCCCTCAGGCTTCCACTGATATTGCTTCAAAGGTAGAAACATTTACCAAACACGTAATTGTGTCACTCAGTTCAGATCCATCCTTTAAAATAATATTTCTTGCTCTTAAAACTCCCTTTTCCTGTGTTCTCCTTTCTCAAGGGGAAAGTGGCTATGTACAAGAGAAATGTGAATGTGTGAAAGTATTCTTTTTAAAATAATAGCTGTTTCAGTTTTCCATAACTACTAAAGCAAAAGGAGACAGGCCTGGTATACGGAAAAAGAACAATCTAAAAATTTGTGTCTGTCACTATGATTAAAACCACTCAGAGGAAGTTCTTCCTCACAAAACATGTTACTAAACTGTGAAACTCTTCGTCACTACAAGTCATCAGGGACAAGATCATATCAAGGTTCATCATAGAGTTAAAACTTTACACAGATTTCATGAATCCTAAACCTTGTGCTCTCATAACTAAAGATAGTCTTGAACTGCAGAACACGAGGCTTAAAATTGTTTAATTACTTCCTGTGGTAATTAAATCCATAGTTTAAATAAGATCTGTAACTGTTAGAAGTCAGAGTGACATATTTTGGGTGAAAGCTTTACATTTCAATGTTGTATGGTTCTTCCAGTGGACCATGGATGAAACTGTGGTCAATCCAGCATGAGAAGGCTGAAAACAAGAAAACAGAAAACAAGAGCTTCACACTTACTGCTCATCACATTCTACTAAGAATTTAAAATATGCCATATAGACAGTTTACATTTCGTGACATGAGGGAAAATAAACCTTTTTCCTTTCAGCCCACAAAATCCGACTCAGGTCCACAATCAGCTCTGTGTTCCTTTTCTCCATGCCCTTAAGCACAATTGCTTTGACTTAATCAGGGTTCTGCTAAAAAAGTTGCAGGAAAGAAAGGGGAGGGACAGGAGCCTTCGCCTTGCCTTAGTGCACTGCAAGAGCTGAACTTTTGTGGCTACAATTAACTTTTCAAATAATTTCACTAGTTGCTGTATGTTGAACAGCACATGAATGCAGGCTCTTGACATCAAGAAGTATCAAACATTCAGATTACTTTAAAAATATAGGTTAAAAAACTATAGTGTCCCAAAAACTGGCAGATTTTATCCACAGTCAGTTTATGTGAACATAAAAAAATCAAGCCATCAAACCACAGTAATTTACATTGCTGCAAAAAAGTAAAACTCTTTTACAGGCTAAAGATTTGTAACTTGGTACTAAATGGTTCGAATTACATCCTGTATTGTTAACTGTGGATAAACTGATATTATTTATGAATGTTGAGTTTTCTCTGAATGACCTGGATTTATTTCACCTCTGCAAGGCAATGCTGTAGAGATTCCTCTATGAATATTGCAGTGATGATATCTTAATTTATATCTCTTGGGGAAAAACAGAGGAACACCAGGCTTATGAATGATATCTGATTTTAAAACTTCATGACTTCCCAGTTTTGAGAAATTGTCTGTAAAATGTTCTTGCACATTTATTTATTTTTTTTTTTAAAAAAGCAAGATACTTCAGTGCTATCCCTAAAGCACCTTTCTCCTCTGAGGTTCCTGTATCTGAATACAGGGAAGCCCGTTTCTGTGCCTGATTAATTATAGCATCTATAGCAAGAGCTAAACTGCTTTTTTATTAGCAGCTGCTAGCTGGCTGAGTAACTGGTTGCTCTCATAATGTCCTGTACCTTTGTAAAGAAAGAATTCACCTACAACAAGGAAGTGAAAGTGCTAAACCTATATGCAACTGCTTTTACATAAGCAAATGTGTTACTAGTGAAAAAAAATACAGTCTTTCAAGTCCAGGTGAATACTTTAAATTATGAAGACTCATGTTTCATCATTAGAAATAGCTTCTAGCCTAGCAAGATACATAGATTTCTTTGTCAACAGAGGTGTCCTAGATCTAAAGGCTTGGAAAAATTCTGAAAACATGAGCTTAAGACCACTGTTAAGGAAGATAAAATTTACAATCCAATATACTTCTGAATGCATTTGACCATGTATAATAATGTCTCACACAGAATGCAGAAAAAGATGCCAAGAGTCACAAGATAAAATAGTCCTCAAGTGAACGTTTCACTACCATGCTCCAAAGACAGGTCACAGAAGCCCACTTTGTTTACATCCATTCGTAACTCACTACTACAAAAAAAAAAATCATCTTTCTCATTTCTAGTGAGAACACTGAATATGAAGCCATCTTCTTACTTCCTGTCAGCAAACCATCAACTGCTAGTTTTCATGCTCCCCAAGTCTTGATTCATCCATATATGATAAAATATGCCTGTGTTCATATTCTCATGCTCTCCTTTCTATGGAAGGAAATGTATCCTGCAAGATTTATGAAAAACATTGTCTGCTTGACCTATTCTAAGGTCCTCCTTATGTTGTGATACCTTGATGATGTCATGAGGATGTCATTTATTAGTTAGGAAAGAGTCTGTAACTTTTGCTGAATTCTTTATTTCTTTTCTGAGCTTTCCTTTGCCTTTCCAAAACACCCTAATCTACTTCAGTTCTTGTGCCTGCCAACCCTTCTCTGTCTAAAGCACATTGTGTCCTCTCTGCAACTGAGAATATTTTTTTAAAGTTTTTTCTAATAAGCCTAGTACAACATGTACCTCCTTCGTAGTTATAGGGTTCAAATGATGCAATAAACAATGCCTATACATATGCAGCTTTGAAGTATTCCAGTAATGATTAAAGAAAATGGGAATGAGCGATTAATTGGAAAAACCTATGTTACTAGCTCCTTTTACACAACAAAAGTGCATTTGATGCTTTTTGTGTGGGTAAGAACCTATCCCATCCTATACTACTTTTTTTTTACATCAATGTCAGTTTCAGACCACAGTGGATGCTGCAGGAATAGCTAACAATATGAACCTTGTCATGAGACCCTTACATTGACCCCGGTTCATTTTACATATGTGGGAAGCTTGACTGACTCCAATGCCACCGGACTAATCATATGGGGACAATTCTTCACTACTTTATATCTTGTATAGGTTATTTTCTTGGAAGCAAGGCGCATACAGATCATTTCCTCTCCCTCTGCAGAGACTGAAAGTGGAAGACATGAGGACAAATCCAGCTATTATACATTATTGTTCAGTGACTATCTTTCTGAGTAACTTAAAGGAGTAAAAAGAAAGGTGGAGGATTAGGAAAAGTCACAAAGCTAAATCATAGCATACCATTTCATCATTCAGAGATTCACTACTAGTTGATAAAACAAGAACACTAACCACATGTATCCTTACATCTAAGATTAAAAACAGTTCACTTAATAAAATCACTATACCTTCTTAAATGATGAGGACATTATCAGGGGTTTTCTGCTTTTGAATAAAATTATCTAGACTATAGTAGCATCTAAAAGGTGCAATTACAGTCAATGGTCCAATATCACAGCAACCACTCGTCCTTTCCCTAATTTATTTAAGGAGAAAGGCCTGTCTACATGGCCACATGAAGACAGTTCTGTGCTAATTCTACCCCTCCTTCAAGCTGGCCAGGTATAAGTCAGCTCCAGTCCAAAAGCCACAAAGCCCCATTATTAAGCCACTGAGAGATAGGTCTTATCACCATGGGCTAATTACTCCACTAATAAGGCAAAGCTCTGACTCAGTCTGGCAAGCTTTGAGTCTAGGTGAAGTCAGACCTGTCTGTTATCAGAGAAGTATGAGAAACACCACTGGGACTAATCAAGCATTTTGTTGGAACTGGTTCTTCACATAAAAAAGGGACATGATAATAAAAATGGAAGTTTCACAGAAAACATTCACGTATGACAAAATTTGGAAGAGTTTTGAGTTGTAAGGCAAACACAGCCTGGGCAGCATGAGGAAGACCATTGTCAGCAGATTGAGGGAGGTGATCCTTCCTCTCTACCCCAGTGTCATGGGTTTAAGTCTGGTAAACTCTGGTAAACTTTAGATGGGGGTAAACTCATGCAAAACCTTGAGACTCTCCCCCACTCCCAGGTGGGGGTTGGACCTGCCTCTGGCCAGGGCCAGGCCAGTCAGTGCCTCTGCCATAAAGGTATTTACGAGGCGACCCCAGTGTTCTCTTTCTCTCTTTTGGTTTTGTCTTGTCTTGAGCTGTCCTGCCCTTAGTGTTGGTGAGTTTTTCCTGCTGGAGGAGGGGAATGTGAGAAGAGAACAAAGTAACATCACCCTGAGGAGAAAGAGGGGTAGAAAAGTCCCAGAGGAGAGGCAGGAGGATGCAGGAGCAGGACCTTTCCCTGAAGCCTGTGGTGGCTGAGATGGCAGGAAGGTGATTACCTGCCAGCTGAGGGACTGACGGTGGTGAGAACGTCCAGGGTGCATCGGTACGTGCAGAGCCCCGTGAGAGAGGGGAGAGAGACCGAGCAGAGAGACTGAGCATCAGTGGGGGATGTGCCAAAAGCGATCTGTGGCCCTGAGGGACTCACAAGGAGGAAGAGGATTGCCTCCTGTGAGGTGGAAACCACGCAGCATGAAGGAGAGACTGTGAGGAGCCCTCTTTCTCAGGGAGGAGCTGCCATGGACAATGAGTAATGGCCAGATGGACTGCAACCTCCACCCTTGCCCCCTTGCCCTGATGAGGGGGTGAAGAGGTAGCTGGGTAGATGGGAGGGGTGGAGCGAAGTGTATTTAAGATCACGTCATATTTATTGATGCATTCCTCTCACTATCCTACTTCATAAACTGTGATGTTAAATTAAATCTATGATTTTTCTCCCCAAGTCACACTGGTTCTTTACCCATCGTCTTAAACAGTAGATTATTATCATGCCTATCCTGAATCTCAAACCCTTAAGCCTTTTTAGTTGAATTGTCTCCCTCCATGCCACTGTGGAAATGGGGGTGGGGGGAGGAGTGAGCTGGAGACCGCATTGTTCTTTGTCCCTCGGTGGCTTGAACCACGATATTTTTTTGACATCATGACTCCTTCAAACATACCTGGAGTGCTGTGTCGAGAGAGATGAACAAACTGGAGAGAGTCCAGCAAAGGGCCACAAAGAAGATTAATGGACTGAAGTATCTGAGTAAAGGCTTAGAGTAAGCTGGCACTTTTTATCCTAGAGAAGAGAAGGTTCAAGGGGAGATTTTCACTAATGAGTAAAAACACCTGACAGGAGATGTAAAGAATTCAGAGGCACTCTTCTTAGTGCTGACCAGTGAAACGGGAAGGGGAAATGGACACAGACTGAAATACATTAAATTCCTTTCAAACATATTAATTATTTATTTATTTTTACTGTAAGAGTGATCAAACACTGGGAAAAGTTTCCCAAAGAGACTCTTGAGCCTTCGTTCTTGGAGGTACTGCAAACCTGACTGGACACAGTCCTAAAAAATCTGCTGTAGCTGACCTTGTTTTGAACATCGGGACTGGACTCAACGATCTCAAAAACTCCTTTCTAACCTGAATTATTCTCTGATTCTGTAACCTCTTGAAACCTAAAATATTTAAAGAAAAATAAAAATTTTAATCACAGAAGAAAAATTGTCAACACCAGAAGAAAATTCACCTTGTGCAAAAACAAAAATGAGGCTGGTAACATTGGACATTCCAATGCAAAGAGAGATCAGCCAGCACCCACTTCAACATCCCAAATTAGATGAGATAAATTCCAGCCTTCTTCACCAAATCATAATCAGTATCTATGCTGATGACAGGAAGTGACATACAGCAATTAAATACATGCTATGTGGCACAATATAATGTCATACATGCAGAGCTAACTAATTGAAAGAACACCATGCTAACGAGGTAACACTGCTTTCTGACACCCAAGCTAAGTCAGGTCTGTTTCTATGATGGGGATTTTTGCCAAGCAGCTATGTTCTGACTGGCTTGCTCTGGTCTGTCACAAGCCAGGAGCTGATTTTCTTTCTACACATTGCCACAGCAGAAACTAAACCAGAAGACTGGTACAACTTCCTGTGTGCAAAGACTTGGTGATACGTTAGTGTGAGGTACAAAATGTTCACTGGCAGCAACAGCCAGTGCCAGATCTGCAGCTCAGCACTGCATTTAAGGACATAATGTTCTGGAAAGGGAGGGAAACGGATTGTTGCAGAGCTCACCTAGCAAGACTCTTCTCAACAAAATCCTAACTTGACTGATAATGGAAAATAGATGATCACGTTATCCACTGGCATGAGGAATCACACAGAGCAAAATCCGTGGCAGTTAGAAAGCAGCTATACAGCTACTCATGATTGCATAATCGTATTAAACATTTTCATTCATTTGTGCTTGTTAAAGTAATATAATGACTTCCTCTAGTTTCAAACATGGCAATGAAAGGAAGCTTTACTTTCCTCAGCCTGCTGTGCAGCTTTAGTGCCAAAGGCAACATCTTTTTAATCCAAAGCAAGAGTTACAAGATGAAATACATTTACCAGCACAGGGGGAAAAAAAAAAAGACATGAAAAAGGGAAATGGGCCCTTCTCACCTGCCCATGTATAACCATGTGAGCTAAATTAAAAACATACATTGTCAGCTGGAAGCTCATTTGCTTGAAGAATCGTTGGCAGGTTTTGACAGTGTGCGGGTAGAGCTGGGTTGGAGCTGTGTGTCTTCCTCTTCGTCTAGGCTGCTCAGTAGCACAGAAGTGGGAGTTGAGGAGCAATTTTACTGCAAAGTCAGGACAGCTTTTATGAATATTAGTCACAGGATTCAAAGGACAGTATGTAAAGGAGATAGTCTGCTTTGGAGTCCATTTGCAATACAGAGCAAGACAGGACTACACATGGAACAGAAGCCTGCGGCTCTCCCCTAGAGACCTCCTGCGCAATGAAGGAGATACCTGTTTTGGAATCCAAAGACTGAAATGTAGCAATCATTAAAGTGCAGATACCTTCTCCTTCAGTCCATTTAATCCTCCATCATTTCAATAGGAAGAAAAAAGTGACAGCAGTTTGTTCCCCACTGCTGCCAGCTTTACACGGAGTGTGCAGCTATGCATTGGGAGTGTTAAAGAATTAAAAGTGAATTGACAATGATCAACATACCCTAGTTCAGTACCATTAAAATTAAAAAGATTTTTACCTGGTGACTTCAAAGGAAGCAGAATAACAGTGCTTTAGGTCTTACTCTTCTACTATCAAATATAAACAATATTTTAAAAGGCTTGAGCCATAATTACAGCTTTTAATCCACCTGGACAGCTCACTCTCACTGATGATACAGTAATTTCAGCCCATCTTTTGTTATCACTGTAGCAGCACCTACATTCGTCTGTTACACAAGTCTCTAGAGCAAGCAGACTTTGCAGAACTCTTCTCAAAGACAGTACAAAGTGGCTCAGTCCTTCTCTCACAAGACACCTCTACTTACTACTACTTAATCAAACAGGCAGCCTTCACTTTTCTGGGATTAAGGTACTGAAATAAGAAAGGTCCGTTTCTCACTTTGGAAAGACTATATTTTCTGATGCCCTCAAGGTCTTCAGGAATGGGGAGTTAAACAGGAACCCACAGTGATTATTTCTGTATCCTACTCCTGAAGTTTAAGGCTGGCCAACCACTAAACTCTGGAAGATGTTCTCTGTGATCCCCCACCACCCTCCCATGGGAGGATAACAGGGGAACCAGAGAGAAAGACTTGAGATTGAAACAAAACTTGAATCAGTTTAATGAAAAATAAAAATAACACTAACCATAACAATGAAGAAGTTATATTATATGAAGATACTCTAAAAAAAAAAAAAAAGAATATATTAAAGGATACAAGAGAATATGTTAATATGGAACCTGCACCCTCCAGATGACCACTAGGTCCCAGGCAGAAAAATCCCCATCTGAACTCAGCAGCAGACAGGAGCATCATAATCCAGAGTCTCAACGACAGTCCAAAAAAAGAACAGAAAAGGAGCTGTGCCACTGCCACACTGGGAGGCAGGGGAAGACAACCTGCCCTGACTAACAGTGCTCCTCTGCCCTGTCAACAGAGGAGGAAGGAACACCAGCAGCAGAGGGCAAGATGACAAAGAGCCCATAGCAATCCTCCCAGCACAGCAGGCACTTAATGACTCCATAGTCTCTCATGGGGCTCTTATATACTAAGCACATGGGAAGAAATACCATGATTGGTCCATTTGGTTCACCTGACCTCTCCTTCCCATAGACACAGCTGCCCCCCCTCCACTCTTGTGATTGCCAGCTGTGCCAGAAGCCCCAGAAATTTTTTATCCTGATGCTATCAAACCAGGACACTTGCACACTCTTCCAGCATCTTGTCATGCCAGCATCCCCCATAGCTTCTCAAATTGTTTCTTACAGATGTCTGTTAATGCTCTGCATAAGTTGCTAGTCCTCTCTTCCACAACCATTGTTCATGCAAATTCATGAGTTTTTTATTTTTTTAATTTTTCCCTTTTTTGGAGGGGGATTTATTTTCCCAGAATAAAGCAAACTGAACATATATTAGATATTTATTTTCCTGGAAGTATTTTTGGACATAAACTGAGAGAAGATTAACTCAATTTTTCTGTATTTCAGTTAATTACTCTCCCCTTGCGCGTGCTATTCAGACTGTCAATTTGAATTTTATCTTGCTGTCTATTTGCAAGTCATTATCAGGCCAATAAAGGAAATAGAAGAAACTCATAGTTGTAAGGTATATTTAGTGAATAGGGAGTAATGCTCAAGTTTACTGAGGATCATTTAAGGAGGTGATTTTTCTCCTCAACTATTTTTTTTGATTTTTTTCGATTTTTTTCCCTAAAAATGTTTGCCTTTGTCTTTAAAGTTATATTCAGCTAGACTCTGGAATGCAGTGCTAGCTGTTACAGTTCTCTCTAGCTATTTAGTTTAAGACTTAAGTGAAGATCTGATTAGTAGCATGATTTCTTTGTGTAAGGATGGAGGAAAAACCTGTGATTGCACCAGTAATGACCGATGAAAGCAGAAAAACTGTCAATAAGTGACTTAAACTGATTCTTTAGGTTTCTTTTATCAAGGGCTTCTTTAAATTTGTGTAGGAATAGATGTTAGTATTGTAAGGAGCAGGGATGTATAATCTCTCAGGTCTTTATGCCCTCTCAGAGACTCCAGATAGAATTTACACAGTTAATTTTAATATAATAAATGTAAAAGTATCTACCATATCCACATATTGAAATGATATGCAGCAGTACTCTTGTCTAAAACAACAGTATCTCGCTTACATTTTACCCAAGAAATTGAGAACCTCCACTGGATTTGCAGAGTACTTTCGAAGAACTATACATGGAGTGTATGTAAAACGCAGGTGTTGTTCATCCAATACGGGAAGTGAATTGACTAAAACTATAGTCATGGGTGTCACCAAAAAAGGAACATTTTTTTCTTAGGAACTGGCACAATTACATATTTCTCTACTAATTCTCAGATAAACTTCTCTTTTCATCCCTCCTGTCACATCATCTGTCCTACGTAGTGGAGTACACCAAGATCAAAGCTGACAGCTGAAAGCCATTCCTCTTTTCATAATAATATGCAGAACAACTGCAAAAGAACTGTAGATTGCCATGGAAAGAAGAATGGCAAGATAACCTTACATTTTGCCTCTTCCACATTGTTCCTTCCCCCACCATTTCACACAATTTCCTCACAACATAATAAAATGCTTGGAGAAATTGCCAACATTAATTGGGAGGGATGGAGAATATTATTTTCAGAACATGCAAAATATGTCTGTGGTGTTTGGAATAGTTTCGTGTAAGTATGGCACTCTAATTAGTGACAAACAGCTAAGTTGTGTCTTGCAGCTGCAACTGTTAGTTGTCTGCTATTGCAATTAATTACTTTCCAAGAGATTCAAGTCAGTATTTGTGACAGGAATATTTATTGGTAATCAGTCAGTAAGAAAGCGTTCATCCACAACTGACCAACACATAAACATATAGTCTCCAAAATGCCTGGATATTTTGACGTGATGCTTTTTTTTGTCACTTGGTGTGTCAGAAGGCAAAGCTGAACAAGCTAAAACCAAGAACATATACTCTAGCAAACAAATAAGGGAAAACTGTGGTTATACCTCCATGTAGTAATACTCTCTCTTTTTCTTTTTTTTTAACTTTAAAATCAATACACCAGTAAGTGCTACTTGACTACTCATAATTCTTTTTTTCCCCCAATGCCTAGGTTCTTCTCTTTATCCATATGCTTAACTCAGATGGGTAATGTTACACATGTACACAAAGATTTAAAGGAACTGGGCCATCAGATTTCACATATTCATAGGCAGGATGCAGGAATTACATGTGCCACTCTTTGGCATAATTTTTGCAATGCTGCTTCAGTCAAGAGGGATCAGACTTCTCCTGGACTTCAGAGGGGTTACAGCAGCTAAGAGGAGGCAGGAGTAGGTTTTTATAGTTAGGCTAAAAAATTGATTTAAGCTCACATATTCTGGCTGAACACAAAGATGTTTTCTGGTTTTGTGGTCTTTTCTGCCACGAGTGAAAATCTTACACAAACAGCTAATAAGTGGAAATGTGTGGTCTGTTCCAGGACCACCACTGATATCAAGTTCAAGGACTAATACAGAAACCCCCAAACTAAAAGCAGCAGCATTTGCATTTTCAACTGATGAGCCAGGCCCTCAAACTGAGGTCTATGACAGCTCCATGTTTTCTCTGACTGCATGACATGTAGAATACTCTGATCAGTGTTTGCATATGTCAACTAGACAAAAAGCTTGCTCTGAGATCTGAGACAAACTGCTGTTCAAACCCCAGAAGATTGCCCATATACATTACAGTTGCTATTTAGCCTCACACTTAGCTGGAAAATCTATACATATCTCTTTGTCAGACAAGACATACCTACACCAATTTTTGGAATTAATCTTGCAGCCACTCTCAGCCAGCACCAGTAAAATGATCTACAGTTTCTTCATCAGCTCTGAGGTGGAAGATAGGATTAAGGTGTGAAATTAAGGTTGATCCTACCTATCAAATCAGATGTTGACAAGCATGGTGGTTCCTATCTTCTCAATGTCTTATGTCTCCCTCCTGAGACTGTAGTGTATCTGAGGATTCTCAGGATAGAAGGTAACATGTGTAGCATTAGGTTCCTTCAAGGAGTCCAAACTACTTCACTATTTCAAAGACTGAATAAGGGGCATAATACAGAACATTAACTAAAAGCTCCAGCTGAATGTGAGGTTAAACTCACAGGTTCTGTGATCAGGCATAAAGGAGGGATTGTACCACTCACTGACCTGTGAACTACAGAAACTCAATTCCAAGAGCATTGGTGGTCTTGGCTATGTTATAACCACTGGCTGCACTTGGAGCGTCGCTCCTTTTAGAGGGTCCAAAGGCAGCAGCGAAGCCCAAATCTGAGTCTTCCACAGAAACAGTGAAGTCACAGGTTTCCCCTGGTGAAGAGATCAGTTATTATAAATGCCTTAGTTCAATCTATACTGGATTCCTCATAGCAAAGGTGAGTTCGGTTGGATATTTTTGGGGGTCAACCTCCACCGTCAGTGAACGGCACATAATAAGATCTTCATGGAACTCTGTAGTGAAATGACCAGTGGGACAAGGAGTTCATGGTCAGAAATTAAACTTAAAAAGACTGTACATGAGCATTGCACATTGGCATCACATTACTTACTATGTGTATTTTTAAAACCACGATCTGCAATAGTACACAGACAGTAGTCATATTACTACAGTAGAAGAAAGCAGTATAAATAACTGTAAGTCAAAAAGTCTTGCCCCAGTCTCTAGCCATGTTCAGATTTGGAGTTAAAGTTTGGAGTCTCTTCAACTGTAAAATTATGATTTAGCTGTGTTCTAATCAACAGTTTCTTTTTCTCTTATTTAATATGTAGATTTTCAAGAAGGAATATATATTTCTACTATAGCACATTTTAAAACAAAAACTTCCAGAAGATTTAATAACTTGAATATGTTTTTTATTGAACCAGTATAGGTTAATTCATCTAGAAATTTGTTTTATTGTTTACACCTCCTTCTAAAAGAATTTCTCTTTTTATAGTTCCATTTATTTTTCTTCTTTCTAACAACAGGCTTTCATGAATTACAACACTGAACTGAGATTCTTTACTTACTTGTCATGGTTTGACCCTGGCCAGCAGCCAGGGACCCACACAGCCACTCTCTCACTCCCCCTGCTCCACTAGACAGGGGGAGAAAAGTTTGAGATAAGGACAGGGAGATCACTTTCATTTACTGTCCCAGGCAAAACAGACTCGATTTTGGGGAAATTAATTACATTTATTTAGAGAACAAACCAGAGAGGAGCAGTGAGAAGTAAGAAAAAACCAAACAAACAGATCTTAAAAGCAGAACACCTTCCCCCCATTCCTCCCTTCTTCCCGGGCTCAACATCACTCCCGGTTTCTCCACCTCCTCCCCCCAAGCGGCGCCCGGGGGCAGGAAATGGGGTTTACGGTCAGTTCATCATACGGTCAGTTCCACCACTTCTTCTTCACTCCGGAGGAG
>NW_009697670.1:31318-33561 GCF_000703405.1 Apaloderma vittatum | reverse complement strand
CTCCAGCTGGACTCTGCCCCATTGACCACAAGTCCCTGACCGTTCTTCCCTTCAGCCAGTTAGTGACTCACCTTGCCACCTTGCTCAAGCATGTTATGAGTAGGTGACTTTTCCATTTGAGGTCTCATGTTCAGAATCCTGAGCTACTCTTGACTTGAGCGCCTTACTATCTCCATGAGACAGTATCCTTAAAACAAAAAGGAGTTTCAACTTCTTTGTGGAAAGTCCCATGGGCAGAGAATTCAGTTTGATAATGATTAAGTGTTTGTACAAACCTACATTTTAATTGTACACTGCTTTTTGTCCTATTCTTCTAGGTATATGTTGATATTCCAGGCGCCATGGACTTATTCCTTAACCTACCACTGGTCATTGGTACCATTCCTCTACACCCGTTTGGTAGCAGAACATCAAGTGTGAGCAGCCAGTGTAGCGTGAACATGAATTGGCTTGGTCTCACGCTGCCTGAAAGACCGGAAGGTAACTCGACAATACAAATCCCAGTCAGTTTCCTAGCCTGTTTTTCTTTTTGTCTGCTTTGCTCATTGCTGTCGTGCAGACAGACCCAAATCACTATTTCTGTAGTAAAGCCCACAGGAAGTCCCTTGTGGACTTTTTCCTTGCCACCTCCTTGTCCTCTGTGAAAGAATAGTTCCCTGCCTGCCTGCCTTCCCTTCTCAAGGATGAGCAGTGAAATGCAGCTGCTTGAAAGCTGGCACAAGTGAAAGCACAGGGTGATGTACTTGTGCAGAATTAATTCTGCCTCTCATATCCCAATTGCATGCTTGGTTATCAGGCATTGTCACCTGTTTGTAGTAGGAATTTATGGTGTACTTTACCAGCCTTGGTGGCCAAGGCTTTGTGAAAAGATAATTCGTTTCAATGGGAATCTCTCTTGTCAAAGGAGAAGCTCTTCTCCCTTCTATTTTCATGTATCTAATAAATATCTATGGTTAGTTTCGTTGGGGGTTTCTTGAGTAGAAATTCCAGACTTGAACTTGTATGTCCAGAGGAATGCAGTGTTCTGTCATTCCTACCTGTTCAGCAACTCAGTATTCTGAATGTGCCTTAAATGGTAAGGGGATAATTAATCCACTATAAGCAGCACTTGTTCTGCTCTTGGCTAAATAAAGCAGCCAACCCTCCCTTCCATGTTGAAGAACTGTTTAAAAGGACACTGAAGTAATTTACGTGCCTACTGGTGCATTTTTATGATGATAAAAATTTTAATATTTGTTATGTATTTTGACATGCATAAGAACTTGTTGTTCGAATTGCGTGTGCCTTTTCCCTGCAGCACCTCCTAGCTATGCAGAAGTGGTCACGGAGGAACAAAGACAGTCCAGTCTTGCACCCATAGGTGCTTGTGATGACTTTGAGAGAGCACTTCCAGGACCATTGTTTGCATACATCCAGGAGTTCCGTTTTCTGCCTCCACCCCTCTATTCAGAAGTAGGTACCTTGGACAGAACGTGGTGATCAAGTTGCTGTTCTTCTGAATTCTGTCTTGGGACATGAGTGTACAAAGCTTCCTCCTGACTAATACCAGGAGAAGTCATTAAAGCAGTGAGCAAGGGGAGAAGGCGATGCTATTTTTAAGAAGGTGCAGGTGAATGGCATCAAGAGTCTTCAGTACTCTTCACAGCTCTAATGCTTTGTAGAAATTTCCAAATAGTTGTGTACCCTCCTAGCTACGACTTTGTTAAAACCCTGCCTTACACATATACGCTACATGGCGGCGGTTAACATCAGCATTTTGGGTCTGTGAGTGCACGACATGCTAATGTTTCTCAGCTCTGCTGCTTTCTAAAATTGTTTGGTGCATTTATTCAGTGCTTCCCAAAGTTCTACATACAGAACTCACAGAGGTATCATTTCTGATCTAAGTTTCTATAAATATGCACTCTCCAGCATTTCTGGCTGCCTTTTAAGTTCTGTGAAAGCCACTAACTAAACTGTGACCAAAAACTGTTAGGAAGCCTCCCATGTTCATATTTTTCAGGAATACTGTGTAGGGCAAAAGTAGCTTCCTTTGGCTAAATCTTGTTGCTCTCGGAACCCAAAACTGCTTATTGGTGGGCAGACATGAGGACATAGAACAGACAGTTTTTGTGTGCTGGAGACTTCTCTGAGGGCTCTTCTATGCCTTAACCCTAAAATACAACTCAAGTCCTTCTCGTTGTAGGTACTTAAGGATTTAGGAAAATGCTACTTTTGTCCTCAGAAGGTAGTTGTATAAAACT
>NW_009697670.1:27164-31287 GCF_000703405.1 Apaloderma vittatum | reverse complement strand
GAAAGAGTGACTAAGCTGTATACCGTCTCCTTAAACCATTCTTAGCATGCAGTTTTTGATACAAAGTTACCAGTTCTTCCTTTCTTAGAAGGGAAGAGGTAAGCTGAGGAACAGGTGACCTCCCTAGGACATTTCATAGGGTGCTTGAGGATTGAGTATTCATACATTAAAAGTAGAATGACTTTAGTGATTGATGCCTTTGTTGGGTTTCAAAGCAAAATATCTTCTGAGAGCAATTCAGTATTTTTTAAATTATGTTTTCAGTGATGAGTCAGGATGTCTTTTTTTAGTATGTGGTAGAAAAAATGCAGAAGATTTCTGTACTACTAAAGCAGATTTTCTCAAGTTTTCCATTAGTTTTTGTGCTTATCCCTAAATTGCCATCAACCTGTAGTTTAAAATTGTCCACTCTACGTAGGTAGTAATTTTTGATACCAAGTTTTTTTCTGGTTGACTAGTGCTTGCTCAGGTAATGGAATAACCTTTGAATTCAGAATGCCATTAATCAGTATTAATTGTGTTGAAGTTTGTCAATTTTGGTGGTGTTCTGTTTGGGTTGGTTTCTTTCTAGCAGTTGACCCTCTAAAAATGTGTTGGGTGTGTTTTGTTTTTTTCCCCTGGTCCGGTTAGATCGATCCAAACCCAGATCAGCCCACAGATGACAGACCATCTTGCCCATCTCGTTGAAGGAATCCATAGAAGCTGACTTGACTTGGGTTTCGAATCATACCTGCCATGTTGAAGGTCAAGGCGTCATAGTGGAGACACACTTTCAGAGGAGGTGGTTTTGCTCTTGCCTATATGGTGAATAGATGAAAACAACCTGTGATCATGCTTTGAAGCCTGCGTTGTAGGACTGCTCCACATGCTTGGAAGACCTGAGCTTTTTTTTACTTTATGATTTTTCTAAATTTTTTTTTCCTCCCCCCCTTTAAAATACTGGCACATACTAGGAGCAGCCTTACTAACCTACAGTTGTGTGTCAGAATACTCAAACCACATTGTAAGAGAGGGATGGCTTCCTCTTATGATTTGAAAATTTGCACATGCTCATTGCTAACGTTGTGCGGTTCAGTGTCACTACAGCTTTTTCTCATTTATGCAGGACCGTTGTTACTCCCCCCTTACTTGTTTGTGGTCCGCACAATAAGGAGCAAAAGAAAGCTTTGGCAAAAAAAAAAAAAAAAAAACAGCAACAGACTTTGACAAATGCACTGACTTTTTTCCTTTATTTTCTTTTTTATTTAATGTAGCCTGGACTTTACCTGCATATGCACATGCTCAGAATTGTCCTAGTAGGCTGATCATGTATCACCTCTTCAGCTTGGATCCTATTGTGGATTTATTTACAAACATCTAATGCCTTCAAGCCAGTCCTTCTTTGCTGTATGTTTTGCAGCCTACTGTAGTAGATAAGCAACAGATAGGGGACTGGGGTGGGGGATGGAGAGTTTTAATAGAAAGAAACTAATAGACTTCATCAAGATTGTATACCTTCTTGATTTCTTTTAAGAATTTGTTGCCTTTCTACTATTACCGCAAAGCAGCATTTTGTTACAGACTGCCTAAAAATCACTTAATCTCAGGTGAACTCATCACTTGCCAAACTGTTGGAATGCTATTTGTTTTGTTACGTTGCACTGTTGAGTTACTTCTCTTTTGTTTTGTTTTTGTGTTTTGTTTTTGTTCTTTATACAAGAGGGGGATCTGGAATAGGGACATACACAAAAGTCACAAAATCCACTCTCATTCCCATTTCTCTTTTCACGTTACAAAAAAAATGTTGGAAGTTGTGAAGCTTTAAAAAAAAAAAAAAAAATTAAAAAGGCACAAAATGAAAGCAGCACCAGCAGACACCTCAAGAGAATCAGCCTCAAGAGAATTTTAAAAGGATATAGTCATACAGTGTCTAGCGTTCATAGTCAGATATCTCAAGTAGTAGGGATGGGAAGGGAAAGTAAATTTATTTTTGTATGTAGTTACCTTATCACCAGAAATTCTGTATGTAATGAGTCCCTAGTAGAAAGTATATTTCCATCCGCAGGAAAAGCTTGGACTATGCTAAAAGCTCAGTTTGTGCACTTGTACTATCTTCAGGGTTTATGATACTGTAAAAATAGTAAGACTATAGAAGTATAATTAAAACTGAGCAAGATCAGTGTTACCAGCCATACTCAGATACTAGTTAGCTAGAATTGTTTTGATGATTGCATCTTCTGTGGTACTCGCAAGAGCTTTAAAAGAGAATAGTGAATATTCACCGCATCTTCATACAGAATGCAAGAAATTGTGTGGGAAGAGCACTCGCCCTTGAGTGTGCCCCAAGGAAGAAAAGAGTGCAGTGGAGCCATTAGATGTGCTAACACAGATGCCAGCACTTCACATGCTAGAGATTTACAAGAAAAGTTGACTTTTCCTTTTTTGGAAATCACCTAATAACAGACCATTGACAAAAGGGATGCCCTTCTGGTATTGACGATTTAAATCGAGGTGTAATCCATCAAGTATCTGTCTCCTTGTGCAATAAAACAGCTCAGAAAGGAGCATGAGAGGGGAGGCTGGTGTTTCTGCGTGGTGCTCATTCTTGAAAACCTCTGCCTTGTTTTTAAGGCTTCATAAATGTGACAAAATAGGCTTTTCCGTAAGTGGCCTTTATGAGAACATGAAGGGTAATTCATGTTTCAAAAATGACAACAGGGTGATAAAATACACGAGTCGCGTTTTAAGTGATTCAGCTAAAAGGCTTGGGCTTTGAGCAAGAATATTGGATGAGAAGGAAGTTGGGGGATGTCTTACCTTATTAGGCCAATTTTGTGAATGTCCCTTCCCTCCAGACAACTTTTAAAAGCTGATGGGATCGTTGGCATAAAAGGGCATTTGGTGGTTTTACTTTTTTTTCCTTTTTTTGTTATTTTGACAGACTAGGGAACAATTACTGATACACATAGCATTAAAGTACTTATCACAATATAATGGAAAATTGCATATTAAACAGGATTGACCAGTACCGTAGTAATTGACATGGCGTCACAGCCTTTGTGATTAGAGTGAACAATTCTATAACCTTATCAAATAAAGACTTTTGGTTTAAAATTACGTTGTTAGCTGTTCAGAGGCATTACTCTTCCACAAGTATTGGTCAATTCTCAGCGTTACAAAACATGAGGTTCACAGTTGTAGCCAAGTATTTGATAATAGAATGCTGATCTGAATTAGGAAAAAGTAAGTAAAATCCAAACATTAGAGAAACAAAGTGCAATATTAAATGTTTGCTTTATAGATTATATTCTATGGCTGTTTGTACTTTTTTTTTTGTTTGTTTATAGTTTTGGTGCTGAACATGTCCTTGTAGACTCTTGTTTCAAGAAAACAATATGTGGAAAACAATTTAATTTTTCCTATTGCTCTTCCTTGTGGAAAATAAACTTTTTTTTAAAAAAGCTAATTTTTTTAAGTGAATACTTTATTCAGAACATACCTATGCATAACATAACTGTAAGGATTGTGTAGTACGAGAACGTACTACGGGCACGCAGAAGCTACCTGTCTCGAACCACACGGGGGAAAAGTATTTCTAGAATTGGCCTGTTTTCGGCACCCTCATCCCCCTTTTATTTAGGAGGTGACCTCTTGGGCCAGGTCACAGATAGGAAATGACAGCTTTTTACGCGGGGGGATGCCAGTAACTGGCAGGATACTCCTTCCTTTTCAGGCCACCACGTTTTGTCTCCTGTTGCAGTTGTGGTGACCCTACTCCCCAGCATCTCGTCCTTTCTGTGACGATGGTCTGAGGGGCAGGGAGAGGGCAACGCACGTTTTGGTGGAGCCAGGAGGAACCTGGGGAAGGGCAGCGACTTCAGAGGCCTGGTGTTGCAGCTGGGACTTGGCACCGCGGGGTGGAAGATGGTGCCCTTTGCCTTTCTCTTGGAAGGTGACCAGGTGTCAAGACCGTCCACCGCCAATCTGCGCTCTGCTCGGCCGGCGCCTTGCGAGGTGTTTGTTCATCGAGATCCCCCCAGAGCACGCTGTGGCATCTCGCTTCCGCATACCACGGGCACAGCTGAACCCCTGGCAGAACACAGCACCGTCATCCTTCGGTGTCAACGTGTCGTTTGACCTCAGA
>NW_009697670.1:327-27145 GCF_000703405.1 Apaloderma vittatum | reverse complement strand
CTAGGGTGGCCGGGCCACCCTGTCCCTCTCCGTCAGTGTTCAGAGAGTGGGGACCACCAGGTTCCCTCAGTTTTAGGATGCGGCTGCTAGTGTGGGCAAATGCTCCAATGCTGTGTGTGACACAAACTGTAGGACCTCCTGTGAAACAGTGCTAATTTTGTTAGTGGTAGAGAATCCAGGCAGTCTTTTCAGTTTTGCTGTTTTTTCCCCCCACTAGTAACAGTCATTTTTGCCTGCTTTCTGGTTCAAACCAAGAAAAAAAAATTTAAAAAGTCTTTTTTTCCCATGTACTTAGAAGCTCGTCCACAGCCAAGTGACTATTTCCTTTCTAACCTCAGCAGGACTGTTCTTCGTAACCAAGTTTCTAATGCTGTGTGACAGTGCTTGAATTTAAATCAGTATCAGCATCAATTAAGGAATGCACACTTCTAGCTGTTCTGTGCAACGTTTTTTCTTAAGTTTCACATTTTTAGACCAGCAGCTCTAATTAACTAGTGCAAGCTTAGCGTTATTGTCAGTATTGTAAAGTTGATTGAAAGTTACCAAAGTTATACTGAGACCTTATTATATTCTTTTTTATGCAAATGTTTCTTATTTCTGAATATTAAAATACATACAAATCTGTGCTACACCAGGATGAAAGCAAATGGCTCTTCCATGTTGGCTACACGTAAAAATTGACAGAAGGGTGAGAAGTTAAAATATTTGAGCTTCCACGAGACACAAGGCAATGTTGCAGCATGGACCAGCACCTTTTGTTGCAATTATCTAGCTAAAACATGTCTCTAGCGCTTTTTAACCCCTCTCTGGATTTCAGCCTATTTTTCTTTTACAGAAATGAACCCACTAGCTCTTCATAAACTCCAGCCACCTTATTCTTCCACATCACAGCCACAGGCATGCCACCCAGCTGCAGAACACAGGAACGGTCTCCACAGGTGGGAAATGAAGATGAGCATCTGCGCAGCCACAGCTTTCCGCCTCTGCCTAGGCGAGCATTGACAATTTAAAACTACTCTTGTGACTCGAGGTATGCAGGTAACTGTACAGGGAGTCAAATGCCCAGTGTAGATTTTCAGGAGGCTGGTGTCACAGGGAGGATAACAGCTCCTGTGGACGCTGAGTCCAGACTTGCCACGTGTGGTGGGTTTTGAGCAGACCCCCCTCCTTCAGAGATCCGCAGAGACTGCAGGAGGTACCAGGAGTTGCGCTGCATGACCGCTACTGTAGGTTTCAGCTCCTAGATTTTGGGGGTTTTATTTAGTGAAAGGCACCAAGCAAAGGCATGTTGTCAAGCATGTTCCACCTGCTCTCCAAACTATGTCCTGGAAACAGGAGAAAACTGACCTATTTCTTCTTGCAGCAATCATTTACTCCTGGAACTCCCCCACCTAGCTACAGCGTGCTATTTTTAGAGCTGGATCTCTGTATCTCCTGACCTAGTGGACATTAGGACAGAGCAGTAGCTTCTGAGTAGAGGCCAGGTACTACCACGAAATTAGAGTTGGAATGGTGAACCTCTCATCTAATCCAGGTCATAATGGGGAAGATTCAGAGTTCAGGAGGACGTTGGATTTTGAACTTGCTTCAGGCACCTTCCTATCATCAATATTTGCCATGCTTGGATGAAAGGCAGTGACCTAGCTGAGGCGAGAGTAAATATAACATGTAAGTTAGTTAGGAGATGAATTTTTAGGAGAGGTAGGAATATCACTTAAAAAAAATAAAATCAGAAAATAATATCAAAGTGCAAAGCCTAGTGCTATGCATTCTTTCTCTGCCACTACAGCAGTAATTGAGGTCTTGCAGACAGTGCGATGTCTACAAGAACAGCCAAGATCTGTGTAAAACGATGCATTCCATCTACCACGAGCATCTCCAAGCTGAAGACACCAGAGGGGACGACCAAGCGCATGGTGGTCCCAGTCGCTGCCACGCGTCACTGCCAAGGCACTTCTCACCTTCCATCTCGAGCCCCGCCAGGCTAAAGTGTGCCTCTATCTCGCCAACCCTCCACCAAATGCTCGAGAAAGACCCATTTTGCTGTTTGTTGGTTTAATAAATGTCACTTCCAGAACTGGAGAGCATGATGCCATTCAGTCTTCCTTGGAAGAGATACGATGCTTTTGTTTTTGGCTGAACACGTGGAGGGGACGTAGGAGGAGGGGATAAATCATTGCAAAACCTAATACTATTTATTTTTGTCTAAAAATGAAGGCTCTTGCCCAGATCTAAGTGAGGCTTTGCTGTCACTGGATTGCCTAGAATCAAAATGAAACTTCCCACTAGAGAAGGTCAGGGCAACGTTCAAGGCAAATCTGTCGTGGTTGCCCATCAGCTAAGAAACAGAAGTTAATAAATCCCTCTTTGGTTCAGTAGCTCTGTGTTGAGTTTTCACTGAGGGATGACTTCTGATTAACAACTGATTTTTTTATTGCTTACACCTTTGTTTGCGGGCCAGCACTAAATCAGTTGAAGTCTGCCAACACTGGTCCCTTTCTTCCGTAAGCTGCCTGTTTTTCCCAGTCAGGATTGCCAAGAGAGTAGATCCCCATAACATCTCCAGCTCCAGTTTCAAAAATTATTTCACTGTTAAATATGCTGTATAAACAAAGAGAAACGTGCGTCAGTGTTTTACTGCTATTATCTCCCGTAAATTAAACTAAATGGTCCTTTTACCTATCTTTTGACAGGTTACGACAGGAAAGACAGTTTTACTGCTGCCCATTATTTTTTTAGTGCACCAGACACCATTTATTGTGACAGAGTTGCACACCTCTAAAGCAGTAAAGCGATTCATCAGTTGTGCAGCTATCCTCCCAAACAAAACAAATGTAGAAAACAATACCTGGCCTCTGCAGAAGTAGAACAATATAGTTTACATCAACTTTTAAACCACGAGACTACTTAGTATTCTGATTTTCCCCTTTTCACCCATGTAATCTAAGTAATTCAGAGGAAGTCACCATCTTCTCTTAATACCTTCACTGTCTCCCTTTTCCTGTATTTTATTCAAAATTTTTAAAGCTTCAAAACATCCTACTTCTTTCTGTGATTGTATTTGCTTTTATATTCTATGCGACCAATAAAGTCTCAAATAAACTGGATTTCCTCAAAGGAAATCTACCTTTTTGACCTGAAATCCTGGAATGCACTTGAAAAGCTATTTTACGTTGTCTCCCCCAAACCATCTTTTTTTGTTGTTGTTGAAAAAACACCAGAAGTAGCGATTAGATAGAATACTTCTGAATTCCTAGTATAAAACGTACCTTTTGTTAATGGTATGACCTAGTAAATATGCAGTTGCAATATAGGAACTATTTTAAAGTATTTCAGCATTGATACCCTAAAGTATCTTGCAATGTAAGCAGATGTACTTACCTTGAAGGTGATATTACCACACATTAAAAGCATACATGGGAATGACTAATACTGGAGTGCACTGCAGTGAACTCACATCTTTTTGTGTCTGTGAGATAACACATCCTACCACTGTCTCACAATTACCCTTCCACTCAAGGAAAAAAAAAGTTTGAAATGGGTGATATACATTTTCACATAGCTAACATATGGAACCCCCATTCTAATGAAGGCTCTATTGCCCTCTGCTCGTGCTGATCCTTACCATCTGCAATGAGAAAGTCATCTTAAAATACATTTATTTCTTTGGCGTATAGTTGGTACTCTTCCATGACTTTGCAAACCCTAATACTAGCTAGGCTGCTGGCACTGCCAGAAGAAACAAGAAAAAAATATGCTTGAGAGCATGCTTAGGGTTAAAACAGAGTGCAAGCAGCATGCTGCACGTGTTTTATTTGCTGCTGCAAAAGGCAAAGTAAGGCACTAAACCTTACTCTCTTCGCAACTAGATGATAAATGCAAAATACTCAGACAAGTAATTTCTTTCTCCTTGGCTCACAGTGAGCAGATCTGAAGGGGAAGAAGTTGATGTTACTAGCAGCAAAGAGTGGTGCAGGGGCAAGGAAGAAACCCAAACTTCGCGCTGTCGGCTGACCCCTCTTCCCAGAGAACCTGACCTGAGAGACAAGCCAGACGTCTCACCACTGAGGAACACATCGATATCTTTAGCTCAGTAGTGCAATCTGCAGTTTGCCTTGCAACAGGAAAGCCCCTCACTGAGAGCAGCGAGAGCCCTCCAGGAACTTACGGTGGCGCAAATTCCCCATCAACCTGCATCACCTCCATCACTTGTGTGAGTCCGTGGGGACAACGTGTGACATGACACAAACACACCCCAGTGCACGAGCTGAACAGGCTGCACATGAGGAATGGCTTTGATTTATGTGGCCCAGAATTCTGTTGACTGGTTACACAAAACAGAGATCTTGCGAGTTCAGACAAGGATATTTTGGACTTGGGCACACTGTTGTGTTTTCCGACCTTATAAGATGATGTTCTGTTTCTGCAGCCCATAGATCTTTCTAAATATGGTGACAGTTTTAATAAGGGGTTTCAAAATGCTGTTACAGGATTAGTCTAGGGTGCTCTGAATTGTACCCAGGAACCAAACCAAACGCTTTTTTCCATCCCTCGCACAAGGCAAGCTGTTGACAGGAGGAGCCAGTGCTTTGGTGACCTTTACAAAAGTTTCACATTTGTAAGGTTCAACCCAGGTCCCCCTGAAGAAGCCCTAGGGCTAGCATTGTTACAAAAAGAGGAAAATGGAAAAAAACCAAAAAACAACAACAAAAAATACCACCCAACTACTAATAGTAATGTATCTTGTTGAAAAATAAAAACTACTGGGATTCATCAACGGCGGCAGCGTGTGCCATGGACGCAGGCAATGCAGTGCCGCGAGGAACCTCGTCACGGTTGCTGTCTGCTTAATTTGCTCCGTGATTTGCCATGGGGGCCATCTATTTGCTGTCAGCTCGGTCCCACGTCCCTCGAACGCCAAGCAACGTCAGGAAAAAGGGCTTGGGAAGGCTTTGACACGGAACACCCAGCATCCAGCGACGTAAAACATGGGGCATCCGTGTTTGCAAGGGTCCCTGGGGAACTCTGTGTCTTGCTAGCAGGCTCCAGGGACCGTCCCCTTGAGGGAAAAGCACACCCTCGTCTGTGGCAAGGGCTGGCTGACTCTCAGGAGCAGCTGAGAAGAGGAAAAAAAATAAAATCAGTCCGTTGGCTTGCCATACAACTTCTGTAAAAGGTGCTGCTGACGCCAGCTCACTGGCCCAGTCCAGGGCAGTGGGGGACACGGGACGGGGACCGTGTCACCGCGTTCCTTGGGAGGGTCAGATCTGTCCACACTTGCATGGGCTTTATATTCTTGGCTTCTCCTCCAGAATTCACAGCTGACACTAGTTATTTCTAGGAGTTCTTTCTCTCCAAAAGGAAAAAGCAAGGGTGGGGGAAGAAGATGGTTGCAATTATTTAAATAAGTAGCATGTAAACCAACAGGTCTTATTAAAGAAACAGAAATAATAGACTCAGTCTTTTCACGCCTTGTGTGCTTATATGGATTATGAGGAGCCTAGCTCTGCACAATTACTTTTATAAATGTACATTTCACTTCTCCATGATGGTGCATATAGCTAGATATTTTTTCTTTCTTTTCTTTTTTTCCTCATATTCCCTAAAGACAGTACCTAGAAGAGGAAAAAATGGTCAAGACTAGGATACGTGGCTCACTGACTTTGTTTATTGAGTTAAAAAGCTAAAATTTCTTCCATCCGGTTGATTTCTTTGTAGTTCACTGTCTTGATTTGCTTTTGGCTCCTTAACTCAGTTTCTTCTAGCTCAGCTTCCCCAATCATCTTTATTTCCCTGAAAGTAAAACTGATAGAGGAGTGCTTCACTCAAACACAGGACCAACACAAACCAAGACAAACAGAAAAAGGCAGTTCTGGGCGAGTGGATGGACACTGATCTGTGAAGAAGTTGTGTGTTCCCCTGCACCAACATCTAAACGGTTACTGGCAATACGCCTAGATATTTTGGACGCTGCATGTCAAATAAATCAAAGATCCAGATGTAGAATCTGGCAATGATGACATTCTGCTGGTGACTTTCAACCCATAAGCTAGGGAGTAGGACACAGAAAAGCATAAACACTGTGATTTTTTTATCAGATATGTTACGTCAGGTAGCTGCTTTATTTATAGGAAAATTGACATTTATTTCTTTCAGTTCATCAAATTAGTATTTCAAAAACTTTTATTTTTTTTTTTTTAGAAAAAAGCTTCTAAAAGGAGACTTCTCTCTCAAATCACAGAGAACAATCATCAAAAATGTGGCACCAGCCTTCAAATCGTCACCTCCGTAGAATGACAAGGAAGAAATCATTTAAAGATGTGTATGAACGAAGATAATGAAATTTAAACTATTACTTCCAAACTGAAAGGAATGCAGCATCTTACAGGGTTGGCATACTGTAAGATTTAGAGACACAGCCTGGCTCACGCGATGCACGGATGCATTTACTGGATGCCTTCTTGTGTTTCACTTCATGATTTCTCTGGCCCAAACCTGAGAAATTCTGTAGCTGAAAGTGCAGAATGCTCCACTGATCTCACCGTGTGTTTCATAAAGCTGGAAGTCTTGCCAGCCAGCCTGAGCTGAGTTTTCTGATACCCACATCGCTGCTCTAATTTCCGTCACTCTAAATCAGCCGGTGCTCTCACCGACGAGTTATTTGCCCTGTCACTCTGGAAGGACAGCAGTGGTGTCCGCCACTGCCAGCAGAGCTCTTGGACAACGAGAAGTGTGCTGTTGAATGCAGCTAAGCCACAGGCAGCACGGAGGATTTCCACTGTGAAGACCTGTTTTCTGAAATCCCATTTACTAGCATCCCTCTGACGGTGCATGGAAACACACCCTTTATGTTTTCCTAATAAGAGGCTGCTGAGGGAAGGAAAGGAAGTGCCCTGTGTGTCCCTCTCTTAAAATGCTGTTATTATTGGACAAGTTACTTAAAACTCTGGCAATAAACCCAATTGTGACAACTAAATCTTTCAAGTTACAATGATGTTGTGATGTTTGTAATACAACATTTTGCTGCCGTTTCCCATGCACATAGCGTGCATTAGCTATGACTGAGGGAGAGAGACAATTCAAAGCATGAGGTGACTATGCTAATTCCTCTTAATGACTGCAGAAGGAAAGGTTAACTATGGTTAACCCTTGTAACCTAATATAACCTCAGCTTTTTAATCCTGTAAAAACTACAGTTGTAGTCTTCCATTTAATACCACCATATTGGTGCCCGCCTTCTCCTTCCCTTCTTTCTCAGGATTAAGGCTTTAAGAATGATGCCACATTTATGGTAACAATTGGAAACCTGCTTTTCAACAAAAATACTTGCTAAGAAAGCCTGCCTTCATAACTGAGAATATCCAGTGTGCACTGGAGCTAATAAATATGCACAAATAAGCATGCGATAGAAAGGAAAATCTCTAATTTACTCTCTGAATTTGCTCCTGGTGACCTCTGCCTTTGAAGAGTGGATTTATAAGCAGCCCTTATAGCTGGATAAGCTTTTTAAATGCCACTATACAATCTCACTGCTGCAGCTATATGCTAGGTCACCCAAATTTGCCCTTGATCATTTTTACTAAGTACAGCATTAAAGCATAGAATTTTTTTTTTTGTGAACCCAGAGTAATTCTTACGCCCTAAAAGCCTCAGTATGCAGGAGACACAGTATTTGAAAACCATCTTAGTGATCTCATTTTACAGTCTTTATAATAACATATTTTGAAGACCACTTTCCCACCTTCATACACTTTTTCTCCTATAATCTCAATAGAATGTTGAGACTTGCAAAGCTGACCAGACTTAGCAATTTTAAGTAACAATATGTTCCACATCCTTTCTGCCTCCCACGTCTTACAAAATGACCATAAAGTGTTAAGTGAAGCCTCAGATAATTTTGGATTTGAATGAGGTTTCATGGAAGTGAATCATAAAACACATGAGCAGCACTTTCTGTAATGAGAAAGCAAGGGATCCTTTTCCAGGTAGAGCTACCCAACTGATTTCCTTCATTAAGGTTTTTCAAGTCCATGTGCTTCTTTTAAACTAAAGAAGATTAGGCAATTGCTATCACCAGCTATTCAACTTTAAAAGACTACATTAAATAACTTGACAGGAAAAAAACCCTTAGATTTCATTTTAAGATTAAAAAATGTTTTCCAAATAAACAAACAAAAAATATACCAGCAATTTACTTTTCTTATGTAAAATGCTTCTTCTTCCTCATGAATGTCTAGTGGCAAAAAAAATAAAATTTGTTTCCTTTTCCTTACCAAAAAAAAATGTTTCACACTTTATTTTATGGAGAGCTACATTTTTTTAATGTCCATTGAAGCTGGTTTGGTAGAACATAGGATTCAGAGCTCTGGTTACGTGACTGCATGTGAAATTTCTTAAGTTTCCTGTTTTCATACACATGCACGTCATGTGCATAGACACTGAAAAGGGAACTTTCAGACTAGTCTTTGTTGCAAAGTTTCTTGTAATAATAGGTATTAAGTATTTCAAATTCTTTGCTAGGCGTAAAAGAAATTATTTTGGAGGTAAACTCAACAGATTCAGATGTCACTTTGTTTTTATTATCTGCTCTCCGAAGGTATGGCATGTATTTGATAAGTTACAAAGTAAGACAGCAAAAAACCTGCACATGAAATGCATCAATTTTTTTTTGCTTCTGTTTTCTTCATACGCACTCAGTCCATGTTTTTGACAAGCTTTTAAAAGTCAAAGTTATTTAATATATGGTTTTGTCAGGTTAAATTTCAAAATAAGGAAATGCACTGAAAAACTAATGCTTTAAAAATGAAAGGCCTTGTAAATGGCACACGCCTGTTTTTGATGTAGGAAGAGTTCAGGCTCGGGAAATTATTTGAATGTAGGAGAAGTAAAACAGCTGGTGTAGGCATACCAGAACATGCAACTGCTGCCTGAATGCAATTACCACGTTTATTGTTAAAGGAGAGAGCAATGCTAGGACGGATCCATGGCTAAATCCTGCAAAACTTGCTCCGACCAAGAGCTGCTGCAGCAACCCGGGTCCAGCTCTCATGCTATTCTGACACGTTTTGTCCCGAGCCTACTGTAAACAGGAAATCTGAACGGATGAGGCAGGAAAGAAACGTGAAATACCCCATGAAACGTGCTGTGTAATGAGTTAGTGAGACGTGCCTGAACAGAGGGCTTACTTAACAGAAGCTGAGTCATGTTTTTGCAAACCCAATGCCTGGTTTCTTCCTCTCTGCCTCCCACTCTCCCTTTTTTTTTTTTTTCTTTTTAAAAAAAAATTCTGAGTCATCTCAGTCAGCCCTGACAGATCCCTCCACTGCCTGCATGATGAAGAGAGAGCAGCTGCTTATAGCAATAGTGCACAAGAATGAACTTCTCGCAACTTCTCGGGAACACCAGCAGGAAAGGGAAAGGGGGCACAGACCAAAACCTTGACAGCACCGTTTTCACTGAGCAAAAGCTCCTCTTCTGCAGGCTGCATTATTTTGTTCTTTAAAAGAGCAGCGGGACACAGCATCCATGACACCAAGAGGGCACTGTACTCCCTCTGCTGTTGTTAAACCCACCCCAAGCACAAGGTGGTGGATCAATTAACCCACCTTTTGAAGCCTTTAATGATCAACAGAGGACTCACCCTCACGTTGTAGATGGGGAGGAAGTGACATGGCAAAAACTCATTGCTCTGCCTGGAGGAGAAATCAGAAATTTGTAGTCGCTATAACTCTTGGCGTTCTTAGCAAGCAAACACATCAGTGCTTCCTCCAGACACGGGCAGCAGCCAGGTTTGGGGTTCTTTTTGCTCTTAGATGTAGTGACGTGAAGCAGATACACAATGTATAATCCATATTTTATTAAAAAAAATAGTAAAAATTGTAAAAAAACCCATACCCACAACCCAAACCTGAAAATCCAAATATAGGAGTTTTAATTTCAATTGCAATGTTGTTATCAGAGCACAGAATGCTGTTTTGAGTTTTTCTCTTTCTTTTCCATCATATCTGAGCTTTAAAGACCTCATGCCTCATCAGTTGATAACAGGAGCATCTCCATTAAAAAAAACCCAAACAAACAATCAAAAAAAGGTAAATGCTGATGTGTTGTTGAGAAAGGTTTAAATACACAACCATAGGGAACTCTGACTCATACTCTGACATTCACAATGCATAGACATCAACTTGAAACTTACTCCTTTTAAGAAAATCCTCTTCTTGTTACTTCTATTGGATGGCCAGAGTTGCCAATACTGATTATTTTATGTCACATATGACAACTACTAAGGAAGAAAAGTGCGGATTTCTGCACAAGTAACAATGAGATTGTGTTGCTCAGGAAAACTATACAGTGGCAGCTAGGTAGAAAGAAAGAAAGGTAGAAAAGACAATGAAAAAACAAAAGGAAACTGAACTAGCCTCATCTTATTTTTTTAGATTATGGTTTGTCACCTTTTTTGTTAACTTCATTTTCCAGTAAGATACAAAACCCAGCCCCAAGGACTTCTGCTGGGAGATTGTTCCTCTTTCTCAAGCAAGAGGTGCCCACGGGTGTGATCTCATCATCACGTGCCTCCTGGTGCTTCCACAAAAGCTCCAGACCTGGAGTGAGGCAATGGGACTCCCATGGGAGCCTTGGGATTTTGTCTGCAGCAAGTTTCCAACCACCTTGGTTTTGGGAGAAAAGCTTAAATGTTAAACATACTAAAAAAACCTCAAGACACAAAGAAAGGACAGAGAAAAAAAAATATCAACAGCTACACCCTGAACTACATTTGAAGTCTTATCCAGAAAAAAAAAATACCCAAAATTGCATGTAGCTCATTGCTTTCCAAGAGACTCATATTCTTCACAGTGTCAGTGAGTACACTCTGGTCTTTTTTTTTTCACTTCTGTGTTCCAAGTAAGACTCTGTCCTGTCCCAGCCCAGCAAGATCACGTTCTTGTATGAACTCAGGGGATGCAACTGAGAGAAGAAAATCCAGAATTTTACCCCACCATGAGTTCACCATTAAGGCTGTGCAACTTTCTCAAAATATTTAATTAATACTGTTGGTTTCCATTAATTTTCTCAGGTGGCAGGGGAAAATTGAGCGGAGCACATGCTGGTCATACCTTCATATGCTAATGACCCTCTAACTCCACTCCTGGAGGGTGAATGGGTAAAATAATCATCTTGGCACTGATTAAACTGTTTATGAACATATTCCTTTGGGTACTTACAACAAATGTTATCTTTCCTTTCATCCTCCTGTTTGTCTCCACTTATGTCATAAATAACCTTGCAAGCAATAAAATTCCTTATCTCTTAGGTAAATAAAGCTTAGCTCACCTCCACGGAAGGATTTTTCTTTTAAAGGGAAACGTATATGCAAAAGCAGGCGTTGATTTTTGCAAAAGTCCCTGTGGGATTCACAATTTCATAAGCCTGCCCCTGTTGTGAAAAAAAATAAAAGCCAGGACGTTCACTGCCAACAACTCCAATGTGGCTCCTGACATTGTGTGTGTCGGCTTTCGCTACTCTCCTCCTATCTCTCCATCTTACTCTGAGCCACATAAAGAGAAGGAGAGGATATATTTGCACCAAGAGATCAATGCTCAACCGCCGAACAAAGAAAAGGTGTGGGGCAAACCTGAGGATTAATTTATCTTGGATCCAACTCCCACTGTAAGGGAGAGATGAGAAGTTTGGAGAGGTCAGTGTGAGACTGAAGGTGAAAAAATGCAGAGCAGAAGGAAGGATCCAGTGGGACAGAGACAGAAAGAATTCCTGAGACTTCTTTCCTCCCTCTTCCTAGGTATTACCTTGCAAGCAGAGAACCCGCTTTCAGTTTTCACATCACCTCTATTAATGAAAAGCCCTCATGAAGATACTGGATAATTACAGGGCAGAAAAAAATCTCCGTCACTGCATCAGGATTTGGCCCTACTGCTTAGGCTGGCAGCTGAAATGAACACATCATTAGCGCCCAATGAATTAGTGAGTATCATACTCGGGATTATAAACTATACCATTAATTATCCCAATATGCAAACAAGGAAGTAAATTAACCACAAGCCAGCTCACTTCTTTCCTACTCAGCAAATGGGAAAAATTTGGTCGTTGAAGAAAACAGCAGAAAAAATACAGGGAAAGTGGAGGAGAAAGTTTTCTTCAGCTTAGATGAAAATGGGTAATATAGTTATCCGAAGCTCATTACTGGGTAAAAAACTGCAGAGAGTAAGTTTACCTAAATGGTCGTAACTCCTTCCTCTGCCTCTGCTGCTATACTGGGAGTATTTATTCCCTCAGTTGGTACCAGCAGGATTAGTTAGAAACTCTGTAGGATACACTACTCCATGTTTAGAAAAATTAGGGTGTACAATTCACAGACACAAATTAGAGAAGCTCAGGAAAACAAAATCTTCATTTACTTCAGTTTATTAGTATCCACTTAATAAATAACAAACAGCTCTTATGAGACCAAATTCTCCCGGAAGAGAAAAAGTGTCAGAAAGTGTGATATGTAAAATCGGCACACTAGTAGCAGGTCATCATTTCCTGGACTCATGTGCTGAGGAATGCACTGCAGTTAGTTCCTGAAGATGCTGAGCTGGTGAGGAATATTTAGGAGGCCTTAAAAACTAATAACAACATGCATTATCCATCCCCCAAAGACATATATGAAAAGAATTGTAGAAATCCTAAAATAAGCCAGAAAGACTGATTTTTATTATTTACTGATCTATATGCCACACTTAATAAAAAGGCTGAAACCGCACTTCATTAGATCTTATCTAGCACATCCTTGTGTCAGGAAAACCCAACAACAAATCCAACAGTGAAACCCAACAAATCCTCAGTCATCAACTCTCTCGGCCGAGCAATGATTCTTGTATCATCACAAAATAATTCGTACTTCATTATCTCTCACTTTCATTACTACCCTAGCCCCTCACAGGATAAAGAAATGTACAAAATATAAAGGAGGGGAATTATCCAAAATTCTAAAACTTTCAAAATATTTTTTAAAAAATCAAATACCCTGTATCTTCTGCCTAGATAAGGCATAAGAAATATCACAAAGGGGTATGGTTCTCTCTTCAACAGTATATCAGGGTTGGATACAGCAAAGACATGGATAAAAAACTCCAGAGCAATTCCCTTATCATCTCTCTGTCAGGCTTATGGGGACACCTGCCACCTCCCAGAAAATACGTTCTTGATTTTAGGGATTTATGCGCTTTGCCATGAGTCAGCGATTCCAGTAAGATGGATGGCATGGGTAGCAAAACACACCAATTCCACCTGCAGCCCTCATGATGCAGTTTGAGGGTGTGAGGTAGCTTAGAAAGTCTTAGAAAGAGGGAGTATTGACCAGGATATAAGGACAGCACTAAAAATAGCTGCGGCTTTTTATGACAAGCAGTCTTTTCCACCCTTGGCATCTTCTATGATTCAGTCGTTACTCGGAAGGGAGAGAACATCTAGTGAATGAATCATCGGGCTGCACCCTCCAGCAATTTTGTTTTCTCTAGTGGTATCCCACAGAAGAAATGACGAGTCTCAAGCTCTGCAAGTTGGAGGGATCCAGCTGGGAGCAACACTGCCAGAAGCAGATGAGTAAATGAATGAAAAGGACAAAGCCATACATGACACCATTTACATTCCCCAGCCTTGACTACACTTAAACATACGCCCTCACACAGTGCGTGCAAGTAGTCACTCTGGTCAATTAGGTTGTTCAAGTAGATAAAGTGACTTTTGTTTTAATCTTTAGAAAGCAGAACCCTTGATAAAGGGCTTCAAAAACATAGAAATCCGTTGGCTAAATGAATAACTCATACAGGATACTAGCGTTGTCTTTCAGTTATTCAGTTCACTTTTCATTAGTGCACAGTCTTGGAACGGCTGAGTGCTTTTGTGTGAAATATAAAGATATTGGAACTTCAGACAAATCATAATAATTTCAGATGTACCGTCAATCTAAGCGCTTTGCAAGAACTGCCTCAAACAGATCTTGTGACACCATTAATAGAAAACTGTTTCTGAAAGCCAGGCAAGAAAAACATGAGTCTGAGACTGTCAAATTGCAGCACATCTGCCAAGGGCCTGAGGTGTGCAGGGATGCCTGGGTTTTTGTTTGAGATTCATGACTGGAAGTAATGGTAAAGAGACCAGTTTTCCCGATTCTGCTTTCCTTATTCCAGATAAAACTATTGGTAAAATAAAATGGGGAAAAACCCACATGAAAGACAGCATGTCTGTGTAGAAGGATAGTAGGTGCTCAAGTCAGTCACATTATTATTCTATTAAATTTTATTCCCCTTCGATTCTTTTTACAGATAGAATGAAGCAATATTTTTGCAGCATGTAACCACAGTTAGACAGCCTTTTCAAAACATATCACAGCCTCATGAGAGGAAGATCTGCCGGTTCCTGGATTCAGTCAGGTCTGCTTCTAAGCTACTTCACCAACTGTGTGAATTTTCTGAAGACAATAAAAGAGAAAACATTGGCAAAAAGATGCCACACCCCTGCCAAACATCACACCAACTAAGGTAAACAAGCTTCACATTACAGTACTGGTAATCCAGAAGTATACACTGCCAAATTCAGCAATACCGTCTTTATATGTTATCAGCATTTGCAGATCATTTTCTGTATGTGTAAGTTTATCATAAAGTTATTGCACCTCTTTCTTTCAAACAGCAGCATAAAACTGTCTATCAAGAAAATTCAGATAACTTCTCTACAATAAGTATAAGCACACACACACACATACGTACATATAGTATATACATACAAATACATACTACATATAAAAATATATACATGAACCTGCATAAAGAAACCCTAGGAAAATGTGTTCTATGCAATATTCAATCATGTAACAGAACCATTAGCCAATGGGATTTATGCCTAGGGAATAAAGTCATTTTCCACAATAGGAGAAATTTGTTCAACATATTCATAAACATCTTAGGTAAAAGAATCAATCATGGTATGACAGCAACCTCTGACAACCCTGAATTATTTGGGATAGAGTGAATCATAGAATCACAGGATGGTTTGGGTTTGGAAGGACCTTAAATCCCACCCAGTTCCAACCCCCATGCCCTGGGCCGGGACCCCTCCCAGCAGAGCAGGTTACTCCAAGCCCCGTCCAACCTGGCCTTAGGCACTGCCAGGGAGGGGCTGCCACAGCTGCTCTGGGCAACCTCTGCCAGGGTCTCACCACCTTCACAAGAAAATATTTTTTTCCTTTTATCCATTCTAAATCTACCCTTTTTCAGTTCATAATTACTGTCTATTGTACTGTCAGTAGAGACTCTGGTTAAAAAGTCTTTCCCCATCTTTCTTATAAACCCTCTTTAAATATTGAAAGGCCACACTAAGGCTCGCCAGAGCCTCTTCTTCTCCAGACTGACCAGCCCCAGCTCTCTCAGCCTGTCATGAAGCCAATTATAAAGTCCTACAGGAGTATCTCTTGGTATTACACCACTGAGCAACAAAACACCAGATAAAATTGAATGTGATAAATGCACGTTTGACACTTATGGAGAAAATTATCCTAACTTCATGCACTAAGTTTTGCCTCTTCTGTTTGTGGGTGGCTCTCCAAGGATACCAGGTGAGAACCCAGGCAGTGTAAGATCCTGAATTATTGAAATGTGGAAGCATATGGAGGCTTCCCCACACGAAGAGCATACAGGGAGCATACAGGTGACGTCTTTTTACAGGATGTAAGAACACATATTTTAACTTGTGCATGACTATTACTTCCTTACAGAGCCTGTGAGCGCTGGTTTAATCCCTTCACATACTGGATACTTAATGGTTAACAATTTTTCCCATTCTTAGAGTCTTTCTTAAATGTCGACTTTCTCACAGTCATGATGTCTTCAGATGTTATGAAACCTCCTGAGGCTGAGAGGAAAGCCAATGACGCAACCTCCCTCTGCCAAACGAAATTTCACAATTTGTTCTTCAATGTTTGCTTTGACTTCAAAAAATACATGCTACATATTTCTACATCCATCTTAAATGGAACTTAACATCACTGAGAACTGAGTTATAAAGCCTAAGAAAATATTCTCTGAAGGGATAGGGTGGAGGAGTCTGTTGAGTCTCTGCCAGCTGCTCTCCATTTTCTTTCATCCTGTGTTTATCCTTAGTCGGGATATTAACTCCAACATCCAAACAACCAGTACCATCACTTCTAACTGACAGAAGAGTAGAAATCCAATGAGTCTAAACTCATTCCTCCCTAGTCTTAGTCAGGAAGACAAATCCAACAAGCACTGGGGCAAGAGCTAAGAAAGGGGCACTTACAGCCAAGGAAGGAGCTATTGTCTTTCTCCAGCTCTAAATCTTCTCGTATACGCAAAGATGAGATGTTAAGCCTCTCACAGCATGGCATTAAATGCTATGTAACACAGCTTTAATCACACTTCCATCCTGTTTTCTCATTAGATTTCTTCTATTTGTCATTCTTCTCTAGTTCATTTTGGCAGCTGGGGAGAAATGACCACAGTTACAAGCACCCGAACAAGAAACCCTGAGCTCCCACAAAACCAAAATGAGCAGATACTGCTTCCTAGGCCAAAATTTTCCAGTGATATTGTGAAGTTGTGACATGAAACATCACTATAGCTCTGCCTTCTAGAAAAGAGTGGTTCTCAAGGGTGAAGGAGCTATGGGTACTTCTAGTGATTAATTAACACTTGCATGGTCATTGAATGTTCAGTTTTAAAGATGCATTTCCCATAAGTTTGGTATTTTTTTGCCAGCTATTTCATGAGAAGTCCTGCTGGCTTCTGTAGAAGTGTCAGACTCTCAAAACCCATGATCTTTTTCACGGAGTGGTATGAATAGACGATTTTTGAGCCTAAGGTAACTGAAGCATCTATGTAGCTAAGCTATTCAACCAAGGAACCAAAGAGAAATGTGTTAGGCAGACATTTTCCCCATCACTTGTGCTGTTCCTTATTCCCCAGTCCTAAACCCACAATCATCTTGAAAAAATAAAAAGATATCATGGCTAAAATACAAATTGGATTTACACAATTTAGGGAGGATCCCTAATACAACAGGTGCTTCATAGCAGAAACTCTCTAGTAATAATCTGTAATGGTTGTTGAAACATTGAAAAACAGATATTGGAAAGGACCTCTGGAGGTCCCAAGTGAAGTCTCATCCTCTCTTAGTTAATGTCATAAATCTACATGGCTACTTTTCCCCATAGAAATTGAAGCTCTTACCTTTGACAACTTCTACTGTAGTTTATAATCAATCCTTAGGTTTGTCAGTAGAAAAATATCTGTTAATTTTGCCAAAGAGCAGGATTGCATTGTGAAAACAACCCCATGATCTGTATGTATCTGATGTACCTGTTAAAGCAACATGCAAGCCAAAGGCTGTAACACTAAATTTTTATTTAAAGATTAACATTATGGGTTTTGGCGGGGGGGGATGGTGTTTAATAGAAGCTGTGAATATCACAAGAAAAACCTTTGGTTTGTAATACAAATGTGTAAAACCAATGAATTTGTGCATATGTTGCGGGTTAGGGCTGGGCTGGCCACTAAGATGGACAGATGCTCTCTAATCCCCTCTTGCCCCCCCGAAATGGGAAGGAAAATGAAACAAGGCAGAGGGACTTACAGGTTAGAGAAGAAAAACTAGAACAGCTTTAGTGAAACAATAGGAATAATGGTGAAATGATAAAAGTAAAGAACTATATACAACTATAGATAGTAGCCCAATATCAAAACTGACTCTCCCCCGATATCAATTCCCACTGATGCTGCAGAGCAGGAGGCACTGGGGCAGCCCCAGGCTCAGCGGCGGCAGGAACTGGATTTGGGAATTCAGGATCCGGATCAAAAGCAGGAGGTCAGATGGAGTCCTGCCTGGACACTGGCCATTGCAGAAAAGGGACGAAACTCTCGTGATCACTCAATTTATACTAAATATGACGTATATGGGATGGAATACTCTCGTTGGTCACCTGTCTTGTCTATTACCCCCCGGAGGTGCAACCTTTTACTTCCTTGTGACCCCCCTTTACTACTCAGCACCCCCAGCGTGGCACACAAGAGCCAGCCGTGGCCTTGGTCACCACAGGAATAAGTATCAGCAAGAGCCTGTCTGCATCCCAGTCCCAGGCAGTAACTGCAAACATCAGGTGTTGTCACTGCCAGTAGCACACACTGTCTGTAAAAACATGCTGCTGACTTCAGAAAGTGCAGCCTTTTAGAAGAGACTAAACTGGAAAGTAAAAATCACTGAACAGGACTGGGATTTTAGCTAAACCCAGGACAACTTACCGCAGCATACACCAGGTATCTAATTTGTTAGGCAGTCCAATTACTGAACGTGGTCCCCTACAGTGAATTTACATCTGGCTTCCCGAGAGTGAGGAGGTTAACATCTGTTTCAGCTCTTTTATTTGTTTAGCAATTTCTTGCTTATCAATGCACAATTGTTAAGGTTGAAGTAGATTTCACACCAGATACACAACAAAAATCAGAAATTACAGATTTTGCAAAGGAGCAGATTTGTGGACGTGTGGGTTATATTCAAAGTTTATGTGAGATAACAAAGCATCACCATACAGAAGGCCCTATACCTTAACTTCTCATTATCCAGACAGAAGGTAGCATTTTTTCCTTACTTCTAGTAAAATTTGGTTCCTTAATTTCAAACTCTGTACAACCTGGGGCTCTTTGGCTTCTCCTCTCAATTCCCACCAGAGTACTTAGAATGGTATTTAATTCATCCTAAAGTTACTTATTTCATGATAACTCACTCCATGTAGCCCACTCAACACCCAGATGGTAACAGCTTTCAATTACCGTTGACATAAATTGGATATGAAACAGATGTGGAAAGCCTAATGTAAATGTGAATACTGGGTTGCCTGAAGTGGAGTTCAATATTTAAAGTAGCAGGTACCCTTTAGCAGCAACCTTTACCTCTTGCACTCCCAGCACCATTACAAACTCCTGCTCAAGAAATACGTAGGAATCATCTATTTTTTAACTTGTACATGTTGCTGATTTCTGCCTGATCCTCTCAAGCTAAGCCAGCACTTCACTAACAATGATTTTTTAAGTTTTTCCTTCAGGTCTAATCAAGGTTTCTTATGTTATTGCTGAGATTTATTTGCCACTTGCTTGTCAGCAGCGGTTTCTAATGTTTCTCCTTCCCACAGTCCTGCCAGCTATTTCTCCAGTCCTTGCTTTTACTACCTGATGCCAAAGAAATCTCTTGGGCTGTAAGGTTAAATTTTATCTTGCAGTGTGTCTGTCTCCAGCAGTGCTACACATTGTTTTAGATCTCTGCTTCCACAGAGGAGCCTAAATGTTTCTCGGATTTATCCTAGATGATAACATGGCGTTACACATACCAGGTACAATAAGGTTTTATCTACAAGTTCAGTATAGCTTTATGTCAAAAGGAATATTAACTTTATTGTTTCTATTCCAAGTTTCTCTGCCAAACATATTTCCAAAATAATTGCAGCCATTCTAGCTGAAATAATTGCAGTAATGAATATTCATAGCAGTTTTGCAGCCATTCGGTCTTTTTTTTTTTTTTTAATTAACTTTCACTTCAGCAGTTTGTGTTAACTGAGGCACAGGCACGACTGAAAAATAGACAACTGGTCAGAAGTCATCTGATTTCCAAAATTTCAGAGTCTGGAGGTTTTGTGGGTTTTTTTGCTAGCTCAAAGCTTTGTGTTTATAGTCAGCCTGTCCTCTCCGCAGACTCTCTGTCCTGCCTCACTCAGCCCCTGGAATCCCAAGGATGAAGACAATGTGAGGTCGTCAGTATCTAACCCCAAGTGACAAGATTATCTTATCCAAGTCAACTTCTTGGTATTGTTGACTGAGCTTGCAAAGTCTTGTACTCAACTTGAAGGTATTACTTCATTTGAATGTTGCACAACAACTTACGAACATCACACGTACTCAATCAGTTCTGAAGCTTCAGTGAAAATAAAAGGGTGAAACTCTACTGCTGTGGTTGTGAAAAGCAGAAATGCAGAAGGGTGGAGACATGAGTCTACTGGAATGTGGTCATCAGACCTTCAAAATCTATTAATTTTTGACTTTTTTCCAAGGAAATTGTTCCATTTCAACTCTGTCAACTTTCTAATACACTTCTGAAAGCACTCATATCCTGAAAGATGGGAAAGAGAAAGAAAGGAGCATGAGTGCTAAAGGGCAGCTAAAGGCACAGTGGAACTGGGAAAAAGGCATGAATTAGAAGCGAAATATACAAAAATCTTGGAGTGGTGGAGGGAAGTACGTAGAGTGAGCCTTGTAAGAAATGTGGATTGAAACTTTTGGCAAGAAATATGAGATTTGTGCCTGGAATTCAGGGCAAGTATCAAGTGGCACAACAGTGGGGCTGCGAGGGGAAAACCAGAGGAACACGAAAGGCCCTTGCTATGCATGATGAGTTGATCCCGTCAAAGTTGATCCCGTCAAAGCTCTCCAGGATTCTGATACAATGATGTTGTACTTTGAAAAAAAATAGGTAGCTTCCATTTGGTGTGCATTTAGGAAATTCATAAAGTGTATCTAGCAGAAAAAATCTTTCTGCTCCCCACTGACAGCGTTGGAGGCTGCTGGTGTCTAATTGGATTGAAAAAAAATTAGTGTCAACCAGCTACTCTAATTACTGAAATACTGAGAGGATGAACACTGCTTGATGATGGTGAGACAGCAGAGCAATGTGAGAGGCATTTATTAGGGCTGATGGACAGATTTCACTGCATTGTGATGACCCAAGACCTGCTCCACCAGGGCTTGCCACCACCCCACCGAAGGAGGAAGCCCACCATTGCTCTGCTGCCACAGTGGAGAGCAGGAGGAACCATCAGCAAGGCATGTCCCCTCCACCTACAGCAGGCAGGGTGGTGGCAAGGGTGGGAGCTGTGATGACAGCACCTCATGGAAAGAGCTGGGCATGCCAGCCCGAAGCCTTCACCAAAAAAATACAGCAAAGCACCTGTGTGGGGTCCTGGTGTTCCAGTAAGACTAAATCTGTTTGAGAAACAAGAGGAAGGTAAGGTTAAGGGAGATAAGTAGACAGACACACCTTCCTCTCTCAGGGTTTATGGTTTCTTTACCAGCCACTTAGGATTAGTAGTACATTGTGATATTCTACTGCCTTTTCAGAGTCAACACTGTGAGAGATTTAAGGTGGGGTCACTGATGGCAGGAAACAGGGATGCCCTCTAGGCCACAGAACAAATTTTATACAGGGTTTTGCAGATCCTGCCCCAGCCTGAGGTCTGAAGGAGGGTGTATGTATAAGCTGCATCAGTTGTCCACAGTAGGAACTCTGGACCAGATTCTGGGCCTCAGCATGTTATTTGCATTCCCTGACCCACGCCCAAGCCTCTCACATGACTGCAGGCATGAAACATCCCTGGAAGTGTGTTCGTGGTGTGGAGTTGGTCTGCAAGGGCAGAGTATTTGTGAGCAGCACTAAAGAGATTGTCACCTTTTTGTGTGTGTGTGCTAAAATACATCCTTTATTTAAAATACGTCCTTTGGACTCAAGTTGTGACGGAATCTGGAATATATTTTCTGTTTGATCACACAGAATCCCAACATTTCTAAGAGACTGTTTAGAAAAAAAAAAAAGGGCAAAACAATGTTCTGAATTTAAAATATAAAGGGCTTGCAGTGGTGAGGTCTTAACTCTCTTACAGATCAGATCTATCTGAATTTCCACTGAAGCAATGAGAGTTTGAAGATCCTTCCTGCCTCACTAGGAAGACAGATAATTTTATTACGTTGCTCTCCTGCCCCTTGACTTTTTTTAAACACAAGTTAATTACACAAATACATTAAGAAAGGGTATAAAGCCATCACTACATAACACAGAGAGTAAACTTGAAAGAGAATGCACAGAATAACACAGAGCAGTGTTATCAAGTTATGAAAGTCCTACTAAAGTGTCCCCCCTGCTACCCAAAATCTAACCTATATCATGTTTTCTGAAAGAGCCTCTTTTCTAATTATTATTTTTAAGAAAAAAAAAAAGCTGCTGGAAACAGCTGCCTTGCCCTCTGTTTCTGTGCTACATAAACTGCCTAACACAGTTCACAGTGGGTTTGGAGAGCACAAAGTGATTGCTATGTTTATGAAATCCTGTTCCTGTTAGTCAAGGAAATTAGTTTGACTCACCGACTTGTTTATGAGTTTTGCTTTATGCAAGCTACTGCCGACCTCAAACCACTGACCCACCAGCACTGCTCAAAACTTCTGCTCGGAGGGGATTTGCACAAGGTTTCTTCAGAGGTGGTGTTTTTCACTGTCTTACAAGTATTACAGAGAAAGTGGGTGATGGGACTCATACGGTATAGAAGTGTAACCACAGCAATGCAGGAATATTCTTAGCTCATTTACACCATGAGAGGGTGATTTACTCCCTCTTGAGCACTCTCATCCCATGCCAGTTTGCTTGCCAGAAAACATGCAGCAGCAGAATTGCTGCCTTTAAATTCAAGAGTGACTCCACAGACTTCAAATTTAATCAGTGCCTTAAAATAAAATAAAATTATCCTTTCCTATCCAGATCTGAGGAGCTGGAAGGTGAACCCTCCGGGATTCTCAAGAAATTGTGATTATTGGTTTGAAGCAGTCTGAGATCTCAGCATTGGGAAAATACTAAGATTAGCTGACAGGAGGAAAGAGAAAAAAGAGTAGTTGAATCACTTGCAGAAATCTTGGTTTGAATATTTCTTTTCTGCATTCTTCTTTCTACTTGATACGCACTGGAAAACTTTAGTAAGACTTATTCCACCTTTCCTTTCCATGGGTAAACAACACAGGACTGAAGGATCCCTCCAGGTCAGGGCTATTGTTCTGCCTCCCTTTGTTTTAGCCTAGCTTAGCTTGGAAACTGAGGTTGGAAGTTAAAACCATCCTGAACCCATACAAAATACATTTCAGCATGAGTCAAAATTTTTTCTTTTATTTTTTCTTTTTTTTTTTTTCAGCTAACCAAAGGGAAATCAGAGAAGAGAAACCACCCTCTATCTTCTGTACATGAAGTTCACTGATGAAGATATGATAAGAAAATTGCACACATGAATGTACAGCTATACAACTTGTGTGCACATGCAAGCTAACACCATTTGAATTTGAGCCCATTTTCAACTGCTTACTTCTGGGGATTTTAGCTTCTTAGGTAAGTGTAATGTTACCACAGACTACTGAGCAGTATAAAAAGAAGGGAACAACAGCAAAAGAAAATCAGTAATTGTCAGCTTCCTTTTTTGCTTTTTGGAGCTCTGAAATCTTACTTTCCTATTTAAAGAACAAAAAAACATTCAACCTAATTATATCGTTTCCCTCTTCATAAGAGGGATGTTCTGTGGGCTCTGCCAAAAGACATTTAAATAAATGTTCCTCCCCGTGTACCAGGTTTCCCTCATTTGTATTTTTCCTTCTCCTTGTTGTTTCTACCGGGGTAGTGAGACAGAGACGTGCTAAAGCATCTGACTCGCTGTTTTCCCTCATGCAGGCATTGGCACTCAGCTGGCCTTACAGTAAGGCAGCTCAGGGAGTTGAGCTGGCAAAAAAAGAGTCACCAGAAAAAAAGAGTTTTCTGCCAGCATGGCTGACCCATTGGCAGGAGGGGCGAGAACCAGAACACCATGGCTAATGTTCAGCACGTTAGCTCAAGGGGCATTGCCTGGCAGTACCCTAAGCCCAATTACGTCGGACACAATTTGTTGTGTAACGTCCATTTTTTTCTGGGGCTTACGAGCTTTGGCCATGCTAGAAATGCTTCAGGCATGGCCTTGTTCCCAGCGCCTGCCAGGGGCAGTAAATATAGAACAAATCCAGCCTGCTCACGGTTCATATTGAGGTACTGTGTCAACAGCCTGTGATCTGAGGAATGCTTTTTGGACCACTGTCAAGTTCCTGAAGGACAGTGCAAAAACCATGTCACTGTGTGCTGGGTTCTCCTGCTTCCAGCTGCTGAATCAAAGGGAAAGCAAGGGAGCAGGAATTCAACCTATCTGCTCCTCTGTACTGGCTGCACCCGCTGATGCTAGCGCTGCCCTGATATTCTGGCTACACAAAAAGAAGTCACGAGGTCTGTGTTGTTCCCAGCTAAGAAGAATTTTTCTCAATACCTCCTCTATTCCCAGCTAGGGCAGGCTGTTAATATGATAAGAAACTCAAAAGATGAAATGAAACAACCCAAGAGCTCCCTCACACTGCTTGTTTTCCCATTCCTATGCAAGTTTATGGCAAAGTAATGTAGTCCAGGCCATAAATCCCTTTTTTCCCCCTTGTTTACACCTCTACTGTCACTCTACTTTCCACTACTGCTCACAATCCTCTCTCTCCCAAGCATCATCAGATGAGCAAAGGGGTTTTATCAGTATTTTATCATCCTCTGTCTTGCAAATAGTTTTAATTTCCCTCCCTCCCCTCCCCTTGAGACCAGTCTTGTCTCAAGCCTATGCGGCAAGTTTATCAGCATTTCTGTTGAGAACCTCTTGCCTCATCTCTCACGTGTTTGGATCTGTTGTAGTACCCACCATACCTGGAATCTCAACACATGCAGTTGAACAGTGAAGTCCAAGGGGAATGATGACAGATGGAAGGACAAAGGCAAGGAGAGATGAGTAAGGTCTTCTAGACCTAAGAGGATGATCACATCTTGAGGGGAGGTTACATTCCTGGTTGACAATAAGAGAAAAGCTGTGCCGAAAAGAAAAAGCCCAGCAGTTAAGAAGAATGAGCTGGGAGTCACCGTCTTTGAACATCAAAGAATGTTTGAATCATTGCAGAACCAGAGGAACACTCATCTACACTGAAAACTCAAATGCAGTTTGAGTGAAACACATCTGCAGTGTGTTTTGCCAAAAGCAGAGAGATTTTAATTCGAAAATTAGAATAGTCAAATGGTCATTTACAACATACTTGAAAAAATACTAAAAATGGCCTAAGTTTTAAAAAGTTTTTAAAAGTTTGAGAGAAAATGACAGATAAATTTTTATTATCAGTTTAAAAAAAAACAGCTAACTTTTTTGCTTCTCAGAAAACTCGTGCAGTGTGAATTCAAAGTGAAACATTCCTTGTCGTTGCCTTAGAACACCTCCTCCTTAAAAACAAATAAGTAAATCAATCTAGTTTGTATTTATTTACCTTAAAGGAATCTCACTTCAGGCATTGATGTCAGCTTTTCAGAAATCAATTGCTTCGGCCTGGGCACTCAAACCCCAAAGAGTTTAAAACTGTTATTTTTAGAAAAGTTTTTCCCTAACAAAAAACCCAAATAATCTCAAACTTCTTAGATAAAAGAGGATAATGTAGGCCTGCACTGCACCCATTTTGCATGTATCTTTTCACATGTCTGGCAGTGTAGATTAACAGCAGGCGTATCTGACACACCACAACCTCTGCATGGGAATGGCAATCAGACAAATGGAAATACATCCCCCTTGGTGATGCACACCATTAGGGGAATTAGAGACGTGCTGAAGAGCACACCTCAGGATCTGGCCTTACACATGGAAGACTGGAAACATACCCATTCAGCAACTCATACCTAAGATTTTCTGAAATATGTGGAGCTGAAGTTCACCAAATGCCTCCCAGCAAAGCTGTACAACACTCAGAAGCTGCTCTTTGTAGAAGTTTCCATAAACATTGTCACCTCCTGACACACAAGGGAGCTCCTCCCTAAGGACATCAAACAAGTCCTAATCTCTTACAGTCCTAATTCAGTCAGTGATAACCAACTGCAACTGGTTTTACAAAGAGAACGAACTGTGAGAAAACACCATTATGCACAAAACTAACAACAAAACCGGGGACTTCCCCAAATTAAGCCAAAGGGGTTTGGGTTAATTAGCTAATATTGCAAATGCACGTATTTTAACTGTCAGGATATGCTTCAAGAGTAATCAGGCATCTTGCATGTAATTTGGGGTCTTGTGTGAAGGGGGAGGGCAAAGCAGGGGGGTCGGTGGATATTTTCTACAATCTGTGCAGACGACAAGGTAAGACTCCAGTAAGTCAACACACTTCACCGTGGGCTCTGCAACCTAAATCTGTATTTCACGCTAAGTACTCACTTTTTATCTTGAATTAAAATCTTCTGAAAATTCTTTTTAAACTGAGAACGGATAAAACCATCCGAAGTACAAGTTTCTGTTGTGGTTGAGGAGGTTTTGTTTTGCTTTTGTTCGTGATGTTGAGTTTTTGGTCGAGGTTTGGGTGTTTGGGTTTTGGGGGTTTTTTTGTGAGTTTTGTTTTTTTTTTTTCTCCTCCTCTCCGTTTGTTTGCTTTTGACACAGGGTGCTGGAGAGAGTGGAAGAAACACATTGCTTGTGAATGTCCTCCTCCTCCTCACCCGTTCGTGGGAAACCAGACGAGGGATGCTGCGGTGGCTTCCCATGGGTCACAGACCCAGGGCAGGAGGAGGGAAGCAAGCTGCGACCTCCTTTGACCCCCGGGGACGCCTGGGAGTGCCCTGGGAGTGCTGGGAGGTGCCAGAGGATGCTCAGGGGTGTTCAGGGATGCTGGAGGGATGCACAGGGATGTAGGAGGTTTTACTTTCTTATTTTTAATAATTTCATTGTTTCGCTATTTTATTATTTATTTTCAAAATAATTAATTATGTCATTATTATTATTGGGGAGTTATTAATTTTTATTATTCTTATATGTTGTTATTATTGTTATTGTTTTTGTTAGTGAGAAGACAAGCATCCTGGAGGACATTATGTCTGCTTTCCAGTACTTAAAGGTGTTCTACTGGAAAGAGAGGGAAATATCCTTGATGGGGGAGTA
>NW_009697670.1:0-250 GCF_000703405.1 Apaloderma vittatum | reverse complement strand
AGGGAGGTGAGCCCCGGGCAGAGGTTGCCCAGAGCAGCTGTGGCAGCCCCTTCCTGGCAGTGCCCAAGGCCAGGTTGGACGGGGCTTGGAGCAACCTGCTCTGCTGGGAGGGGTCCCTGCCCAGGGCATGGGGGTTAGAATGAGATGACCTTTAACGTCCCTCCAACCCAAACCACTCTATGATTCTGTGATTCTGCGATTCCATGATTATTATTCTTTCTCTTCTTCTTCCTCTTCTTCCTCTTCTTCT
>NW_009697669.1:266-23829 GCF_000703405.1 Apaloderma vittatum | reverse complement strand
ACCTGAATTGTTCTATGATTCTATGAAGTATCTTCAGTTCTCCCACCCAGCACTTCATACTGCATGTCCCTCAGTGGGGTTTCATGTGGCAGAAGAGTCACAGGAGTGACAATTGCTTTAAAAGTTTGGCAGGGAGGAATGATAAGGTTGGCAATCTTTGCACACCCTGCTTATTCAGAGAGCAAGCCCTTTTACAAGAGCTGCCGAGAGTCAATTGCCATTGAAAAGAAATATGAAATCCATTGGCAAGTCTGCGCTTCTGCTTACAATTTCAGCGTTTCCTGCTCCTACTACTCATTTTGACTACCTGCTTTTTTATTTCTTAGCTGTATTGCACAAGTAATTTTACTGGTCAGAGGCAGCCGAAAAGTTATTTGCCAGTTTTCTGTTCTCTTATTTTAATTTCAGGGTCTCAAAGCATGGGATATTGATGGAAACATAGGGTTATAAGATCATTACCTTTATAGCCCATGTAAAACAGTTGTCCCTTATTACACTTATAATGTGTTGTATCAATTACAGTTGTCTTATAAAATATGATTTGAGACAGAATGAATTTGTGCTGTTACAGACTGATTCAAAGTCTTGCAAGAACGAAATAAGTACAACAAAGACTTCTGTATACAGACATTTAAGTGGTGGCTCAGCAGTACAACACATCGATCTTTAGAGCTTCTGTATCACTAATGTTGCACTCCTGTAAATTTGTGTTGCCAGTTCAAATTTGTCTACAAATATTCTGACAGTTAATTCTATTGGTTTTATACTAGATCAAGTATCGTGTCTGCTTCTGCAGCTGACACAAGCTTCAAGCTATGTACTTGGGGTGATTTGGCAGAAATATAATTGTATGCCTGATCCAAATTACACATGTGCTAGTGGTTGGTGTAGTAGTGCACAGGTAAAGATGACGATGGAGCTGCATTATGAAATAGTATCTAAAGAATCTGCAGTGAGCAGAGACATCTTTAACTAGATCAGGTTGCTCAGAGCCTCATCAAGGCTGACCTTGAATGCCTCTAGAGACGAGGCCGCCACCACATCCCTCGGCAACATGTTCCAGTGTTTTACCACCATCATAGTAAAGAACTTCTTCCTGATATCTAGTCTAAATCTACCCTGCTCTAATTTAAAAATGTTTCCTCATATCCTGTTGCTACACAAGGTGTGCTGCTACAAAGAAGCACTTAAAGGAAAGAGGAATTATAGGGGTCTCTAAGCACCATTGCTTCCAGCATGAAAAAGGAAATACATGTTTTACTGGTGTCGTGTTGATTAAGACGGTTTTGTGTTTTCCAGCATGTGGATATAGCGGCGCTGTTGATCAAATACAATACATGCGTAAATGCAACAGATAAATGGGCGTTCACACCATTGCATGAAGCTGCACAAAAGGGAAGGACGCAGCTCTGTGCTCTGCTCTTGGCTCACGGGGCAGATCCAACCATGAAGAATCAAGAGGGTCAGACACCACTAGACCTGGCAACAGTAAGTTCATGTCAGCATGCCAGCCACACACTGCTCAGGAGAGTTTGCTCTGGGTGTTAAGCGGCTTTCTGCAGCTCCATGACATCAGGAGCTCTCAGCTTTCACTGTGCTGAGGTAGAGGGAGATGAGCATCTCCGAGGTGCTTGTTTGTGACTTCTTACCCATAGGTCCAGGCTTTTTCCTCTGGCTGAGATTTTAATGTGGCTTGCGATTTAAGGTTTGCTGAAGGATTCACTAGTGGCGTCGATCTTCTCATCGCCAGAAATAACCTGTCTGAAATGTCCTCAATGGTGATCAATCCGTATACTGTTGGTGATTATTCCTTTGAACCTAGGAGGAAAATCAGATGGGCCTTTAGAGGAATGAGATCGTTTAAAGGGTGATTATGCTCAATGGCTTCGTATTACCTCAGTTCTTTTTTGTTAACTACAAAATAATATTCTAAGATTTGCAGGTGGCTCTCAAATTTTTTCTAAAACTGGCATCCAGAAGCTCTGTTAGTTGTGGCAGTGGTGGCTGGTTAAAAATCCTAGGAAGTTTACCTGAACATGTGTGTCCCAGGTTAACCGGTCTTGTTGGAATAGATAATGCAACCAAACTGGTTACTGTGCTGGGTATAGTGTGAGTGTCTTCTAAGGCCATCGATTGATTCATGGAGAGTTCAAGAAATATCCTCCAGAATAATCTGAGCTCTAGTAAACTTGCTTTGTGGTGAGAGATACAAAAACTGTGTCATTTCTCTGGGGGGAAAATAAGGATGTCTTCGTCATATTCTACAAGAACATACAAGGAGGAAATTCTTGAAGATGCGAGTCCTGCTTAATTTCGTCAACAAAGGCTAAATCCAGTTGTTAACTAAGTTCGTACTTCTTTGGTAGCTCCTGTCTTTTCTGTTATAACACTATAAAATGTGATTATAGCAAAGGCAGTGGTAGAATCTTTCCACTGAAACCTTGATCTAGTGCAAAATGCTTCACCAGAAGCTGAGCCTGACAGAGAAATTAAGAGGTGACGTTGCCTGGCCTAGGTTGTGAAGCATTTCGGATAAAGTTGCTGCATTGCTTTGCCTGGTTTTAACACCTATATAGTACTTTTTCCAGAAAGGAAATTAGATGTGCCTTCTTTCACATACCTTTAGAATTTGAGGAGAACCTGATTCACCTATGTCTGAGCAGTGAATCAGAATGAATGTTCTTGCAACCGTGAATTCCCATGTTGTAAAAGCTGGCAATTTTCTTTTTAATGGGGGAACAGAGAGCAAGTAATTAAAATAAATTCAAATAATTTTTTTTTTTGCAGACTAGTGACTGGTGATAACAGAATTTCTTTCTGTTTTTCAGGCTGATGATATCCGAGCCTTGCTGATAGATGCGATGCCTCCAGAAGCTTTGCCTACATGCTTTAAGCCTCAAGCTACTGTTGTTAGTGCCTCCCTGATCTCCCCAGCATCGACGCCGTCCTGCCTCTCCGCTGCCAGCAGTATAGATAATCTCACTGGGCCACTGGCCGAACTAGCCGTAGGAGGGGCATCGAATGCTGGTGATGGAGCAGCAGGAACTGAAAGGAAGGAAGGAGAAGGTGCATTTGCTGCTGGACAAGTTTACGTTGCCAGAAGTACAGTAGCTTAGTATCACAATAGGCCTTACCTTAGCTGAAAAGCCAGAAAATACTGTTTAGCTTGAGCTTGTTCTGGATTTTAAAGTGCATGATGCTTGCTTTCTTTCCTGTGCTCTGCCAGGAGCATAGCTGGCTGTTCAGCTATGTTTGCCATCAGTGATCAGGTCTGAATACAAAGGCAGAGGTGATTAGGTGCCCAGATGTTCATTGTTGATTTTATACAGAAAACCGAATGAGAATTATTTTGATGAAGGAATTATGATTGTGATGGCTGGGGGATTTCACTAAGGCTTTTTAAACCCTTTTATTAGTACCTGCAGTGCATGCTATATGTCAGCATCTAGGTCATTAAATAGCAAAAATATACCCACCTTTTCTTTCTTTCTCTTTACAATATGAGCCCCTGTTTTGACAGATCACTTGTAATTTTTAGTAGTTTGTTCGGAGGAGGGAACAGTGATGAGCTTTGCACTGAGTTTTCACACAGTGGAAGTGGATTGTTTATTATAGACATATATAAATTGATTGTAAGATGAACCAGAATTTGGAATTTTGAGAGAATCAGTGGTATTGCTTGATTTTTATTTTTAAGGTTTAGGGGGGATTGTGTTTTGAGGGGTTTTTTAATAAGTTCAGGTGCATGGGATATAATGGTTTATTTCTTCTCTTATAGTTTCTGGTCTCGACATGAACATTACTCAGTTCCTAAAAAGCCTGGGTCTTGAACACCTTCGGGACATCTTTGAGACAGAACAAGTAAGTTGCAAGCCTCATCTCTGTATGCATGTTTAAAAGATGGACTAACCTAGTACATTTGAGTGACATTTTCCTTCTGTAACTGAAAAAGGAGGCAAAGAACTCCAGCTTCACATCTACAGAAAAACACGTATGTCCAAGAAAACTGCAAAGGAGTTGCCAGATACTCTGTAGTGAAATTGAGAGACCTGTGAAAATCTCTTTTGTTGGTTGATTCAGATATCCAGTGTCTTTTACTTTCTTATACATACATGGTGACTGCCAATTTGTCTTGTATTCTGAGAGTTACATCGGACCTTGTGGAATTTGAATATGATGGCTGTAACACAGTTAGGCTGGAATGTCACCAGCACTTGCCCTTCAGCAGCCTTGATATCCAAACAAGCCTTTCGCTACCTGTAGTGCTGCATATGACACTTTTCTTAGATCTAGGAAGCGCTTCATAATATGCTATGATATGTGCTGAAATAATGCAATTTACCAGGGCATAGCTATGCTGAAAGAATGCAAAAGCTGTGTTTCCGAATAGGTTAGGAGTATAGCATTAACTGAGTTTTCCAGGGCTGACAAATTTCAAATGGATTTGAGACATGGAGGGAAAAAAAACATGCAGATTTATCAATAATTCAAAATATAGAAAAATAATATCGTTAATGAAACAATTTCTCAAGCTTACATTTCATTTTAGAGCAGAAATACATCTAATATATATGTAGACTTTTAATAGAATCATAGAATCATTTAGGTTGGAAAAGACCGTTAAGATCATCAGGTCCAGCCATTAACCTAGGGCTGCCAAGTGCGCCACTAAATCGTGTCCCTAAGTGCTGCATCTACATGTCTTGTAAATACCTCTAGGAATGGTGACTCCACTGCTTCCCTGGGCAGCCTTTTTCAATGCTTGACAACCCTTTCAGTGAAGGAATTTCTCCTAATGTCCTATCTAACCCTTGCCTGGCGCAACTTGAGGTCCTTTTCCTCTTATTCTGTCACTTGTTATGTGGGAGAAGCGATTGACGCCCATGGGGTACCTGTACATGTTTTGAAACCTGGCTACATCTCTGTGGGAGCCCTGTCTTACTGCTGACTGTTTTCTTACTATGCTGTGGTCAGAAAACAAATGTTTGAAATGTGTGATGTGTTGCTTACAGAAGAAGTTCCACCTGCTTCCATGCAATGGTACTGGAGGTATCTCCCCAAAGTTAAGATGCATATATATTCTTTTCCCTTCTTATATATGCAGCATAAGCTCCTTCACTTAACTCTTAACTGCTTCCATTAAGAAGCAAACCAACCTCAAACCAAACTATATCCTACTCACATTTCTTTATTTCTCACACCTTCCTGTTACTATACTGGTTTTGATTTCTTAACTCCTAACCTGTTTTTAAGATCTTTCCCAGGTAATAAGATTTAATAGTGCAAACCAGATTCACTATAGTCTTTCATCATTTTTAAACAATTTAGCTCCTCTTTTAAGTTTCTTTCTAGTGAAAATAAGCTTATCTTCCTTAAGTTGATGGTTTTAAGCTGCTTTTTTCAAGCACTGCAGTACCTTCATGTGTACATTTTCACCCTGGCTCTAGAGGCCTCCTGATGCTTCATAGTATTTGGGTTTCTTCTGTATTATTTTAATGTTCTGCTGCACATGATGAATGTCTTGAGTTGCTTTTCCACAGCAGTCCCAGTAGGGTTGTTTTCTGCTCAGATGGACAGATGTTCATTGTAGCTATTAATTCATGCTTGAGTTGCTTTCTTTTGAATTAATGATACTCAATTTGTGGTGGACAGAGTTCAGTTGTGCTAACATTACAACTTCTTTTGAATCGAGTTGTATGATTTCCCATTATTTGCTGAGCTTGCCATTCTAGTTTAATGTGTAAATTTGGAAGTAGAATTTATATAATTATTTCCTTCAGGTGAAATCTTTCTGCATTTTCACAGAATCGCCTCAGTGCACAGTTACTTTATAGTAATGAAAGTGTATGTTTTATTTAACCTTTATTTTCTGCTCTTTAAAAAAATGTTTGACATAATTTTTAATTACCTTTCTGCTTCCACTAATAATCTCCGTGACCTTGAGGTCTAAAACCTTGATCAAATGGAGATGTATTCATGTATTGCGACCCAGTGTGTAGTTGTATGTGGCCTCACAATGTTATTTCCAGAAATAGCGGAATAGTTGAGCGTAACTTAGCACAGCTCACTTACTGGTTTGATACCCGTGCAGGTGTGCATGAGGATACATATACATGGTAACAGCACCCACAATAATAATGCTGATATGAAGCACACCTAACATTTAAGTTTAGAGAATATTCATTTCCGTTTGTGTAGTGAAAATAATTAATTGTGCAACAACATGAAACTTTGCATCAAAAATATTCCCAGGTTTGTCCCAGATTTTTGATGCATTCTCCTTCTACATAAGTCAGAATGGTTTGGAGAACCTCCTGTGAGAACCAGCCCTTGTTAATTGCTGTAAGAGAAGTAAAAGTTCTGCACAGCTTCAGGCTTGGTATGGTCTTGTGATAGGGAGAGGCTTGCCAGGAGGTGGCAGCAGTTAGAAGTGCAGCCAAACAGAAAATATATATACCCTCTTCTTTGCACCATGAATACATTTCATTTTTGAACTGGTGGGTCTTCAGCTGTGGGAATCGCACCAGGTTTGGCAAGTGATTTTTGTGGTCTTGCCTTTCCAGATAACCCTGGATGTGTTGGCAGACATGGGGCATGAGGAGCTTAAAGAAATTGGGATCAATGCGTACGGACACCGCCACAAATTAATAAAAGGTGTGGAGAGACTTCTAGGAGGGCAGCAAGGTAAATACGACGCTTTTACTGGTTAGTCTAAGTGTGGCGTACAACAGACCTCCAGAAGTCACCTTCTGTAAATGTCAGCATTGTCCCCAGGACTTGAAAGAATTCAGAAGTCAGAAAGATGTAGATGCTGACAGACCTGGTAGTTCTGTGGGTTGTGACCAGAAAAGAATATATTGAGGAGACAGAGGACTGAATGGTTTGATTTGCCTTATGTACCTGTCCACAGGCCAGTTGTATCCTGAAAAGTGGACCTGATGCCTCACACTTCTGAGATGCTTCTCTTGAAAGCAGAAACAGTAAAATGCAATTATGTCCCACGTGCATTTTCCTTCTCTCTTTTAAAGCCTCTACTGCTAACAAAAGCACTTTCTTTTCAAGGTTGTGTTTCTGCCTTGTGTTTATTTTGCATTTTCTGCTGTACAGGAGTTATTTAGGAAGAATAATGATGATGGTGGATACAAATACAGCTGGTATTGTTTTCTGCTGTTGATTTGTATTTATTTCCTTCTCTTTGCAGGCACCAATCCTTATCTGACTTTCCACTGCGTGAGTCAGGGGACCATTCTCCTCGACCTTGCTCCTGATGATAAGGAGTATCAGTCTGTGGAAGAGGAGGTATTGCAAGTACCTTTTTTAATGCTCCGCTGGCAGCATATTACTCTTTTCACTTATAACCCCTCAGAGCTGAAACGTGCAATGCATATTGAAAGAGATAAAATATGGTTTACTGTATGCATTGCATAGATCTGACATGAAGTTTAGGGCTCTTAATCTGTCTTTTTATATAGAGCACTGGTGGAAATTATTTTGCTGTGTCCTGCCAGGTTTTTTTAGTAAGTGGTCTTTTCACTTGCTTAGTGTTATCACAATTTTGCCTTTTTTTTTTTTGTTGTGTTTTGGTTGTTATCTCATAGCAAGGGTTTCCACAGCTTTCTGGAGGCAGGTAGATCTGTGAAAATCAAAGAATGTGAGAGAAAACCCAAGGGATCAAGGTCTTGCAAGTCTATAGGCATTCCCTGTGCTCAGGCTATTTCTGCATGTGAACCAGTTTGTTTTCTCTTGTCTTGTCTTGTCTTGGCTTAGTTAATCTGTAACCCAAATAAACAGCTCTTGGATAATTGAGAGTTGACTGTAACGTTGCTTCCCACACACACGCACTCTTTTATTTAAGTAAACTTCAAGCAGATACAATTTTGAAAGAAAAATCGTAACAGAGAAGAGACTTCTGTGTTTGGAGGAAACTTCATTTTACTGTTCATTTGCTGTTTGTTAGTGTTCATACACTGTAGCATGGAAGTGTTTAGAGTCTTTTGAAGAATCTAAATATTCGGGATTGCTGCCAGTTTACCCTGGAATATTTTTTTTATTAGTAACTCTGTAAAGTGGAGTTTGTGCAGATCTTTTGTACAAACTTTTCTGATGGAAAGAATTACTTGTCTGCTATAGGAAATTGGGATATTTATTTAAGCTGTTACTATATCTTGTTGCTGTAGCTATAAAGACCTCTGGAAAAGACTTGATGAAACTGTTGAAATTCTCAGGGGCTGCCAATGGCATAGGAAAGTTTACAGTGCAGGCATTTTGCTATCACTAAGAAATACAAACTGTATTCATTAGAAATACAATTGTTATTAATCAAAATGATCTTCTTGTATATTCATTTTCAAAGATTGCAGTTTTTTTCTGATCTAAAGTAGGTTTTCTAATTTGATAGCAAGTGCCACTGTTCTTTTTCCTATGTGGATTTTCATTGCAAGGTTGGGTAATTGCATCATCGACCTTCTCTGTAGAACCACATAGTGTGTTGGGTGCCTGAGAAATAAGGGTGTAGCTCAGTTTGAAATTGAATTGTGGGGTTTTTTGACACCTTTAAATTAATTTTCAATACTTTGCCTTGCTAGCAAGCTTTGTGTGCTGAACATTCAGTTGTGTTCATTTATGCAGATGCAGAGTACAATCCGGGAGCATCGGGATGGTGGAAATGCTGGTGGGATCTTCAACAGGTACAATGTCATCAGGGTAAGTTTCAAAACCTCTTAATTCTATGTGGTAAAATAAGTCGGTACTTAGGCAAGAAGGCAGAATTGGTTTAATGGATCACCCTCTTGTACGTCAAGTTCTTTGTTGAAATAATATTCAGGAGCAGAGTTAAAGCAAGTGCTAAATGCTAAAATTAGATTGATCGTGTGCTCTGCACATGGAACGAGTGAGAAGTATCCACTTGAGCTCTTAAAAGAAGTCTGAAGATCTGATATTGAAGACAGAAGTGGTGAAGAGCCTGACTTAATGCTTCACAGCGTGATTTAATTTCAGAGATCTATAACTTCTGTATTTGACTTTGCAGCACAGATTTTTTTCTTCTCAGTGTATTCTTTTGTGCCTTTTTTAAGGAGATTTTTTTGGAAGGGGAAAGGATGACCATGACTTTTTGTTAGGAATTTCTATCTCCCTATGCTACTTTGGATCTTGACACCTTTTTCTTTCTTCCTGTCAACTAGAAAAATACATTTTACAAGCCCTGGCATGTCAGAAAATGGGGTGTTGTCTTTCTCAGATAAAGTATGCTTTCTGGTTCCTTTTTGGGGGGAAGGAGGAAGTAGAAGAAATCAGAACCAAACTCAATTCCTGAGCTCCAGAAAACCCCTGCTCTGCATAGCTATCTGAAAAGTGAGACTGTGCAAAGCCTTTGCAACTTGGCCCAGTAGATCATAACATCCTGAAGCAAACTCCACTTCTGTCCTGCTCCCAACCAAAGGTGAAGTCCTTTGCAGAAATCATCATAGAATCATAGAATGGTTAAGGTCAGAAGGGACCTTGACGATCATCTAGTTCCACCCCCTCTGCTGTGGGCAGGGACATCTCTCTCCCATTAGACCAAGGTGCTCAAAGCCCCATCCAACCTGGCCATGAACAATTCCAGGGATGGGGCATCTACAGCCTCTTTGGGCAACCTGTTCCAGCGCTTCACCACTCTCATGGTGAAGAATTTCTTCCTTATAAATCACTGTGGTATTAGAGCCTGTGACTGGAACAATACTTCAAGACAGATTAAACAGCACATCTCCTAATTTCATTCCTCAGAAGTAGTTTTTTTTCATAAAAATTCAACCTAAACGAGACAGCAAGCTCCAAAAAGCTAGCCCAGGTTGTTCAGCAGATGTCAAAGCAGAGAGAGAAGGAGTTTCAGAGGGTTTGTAGTTCTTGGTGGTATTACAAGCTCAGAGAGAAGAAGCCTGAAAGTCTTCCAAAAAGCTGAAAACTTAAGCTTCGATTTCACAATAGTTTTAACCATCTGCTACTGACTTGTTTGAGAGACTTGAGCCTTGTGTGCAAAACAGCCATGCTGTTTCTTTATACTCCGTTCGTCATGTGTCTTACTCTTAGTTTCCCCCATCAAATTCAAGCAAACTCTGTGAAACTGTATCACATTTCAATTCCAATTCAAGTGTGGTTGGATCTGTTGTACCACTGCAGATTCAAAAAGTTGTGAACAAGAAGTTGCGTGAGAGATTCTGTCACCGACAGAAGGAGGTCTCGGAGGAGAATCATAATCATCACAATGAACGCATGTTGTTTCATGGTAAGGACGTGATCTCTGTTTGTACGTGCTGGTATTTAATAACAACAAAAAAAGCTCACAAGGACCACAGGCAATGTTAATGTTGCTGCGTCACCATCCTGTACAGTAATTGTACTTCTACACTAGAAGCGCTCCGGCATGGGACTAGTGGAGTTAGTCTGTGTGGTTACTGCGGTTTAAAAAGCTACACTAGATAAAAATCACATTTATATTTTTGCTAAAAAGGAAAAAAAATTGCTAAGCCATATCTTAGTCATTTCTAGTAAAGCTGCTGGAAGCATGTTACATTGCTGTGAGGAAGACAAGTAATTTTCTAAAATGGAGGAGTAGCACGTGGGAAAAGCATCTTACCTTGGTGCTTCAGGCAACTATCAGAGAAAGGAATCAAAACCAACCGTGAGTTTCAGCAAGGTGTTCTCTAGAAGCATCCAGAAATGCCTACAAGTGGCAGTTGCCTGAGGGTCCTTCTGTTCTGCATCCTGCTGTGATTCTGCATAGGAAATTGGTTTGGGGTTTGATTGTCCTGACATCTTGCCCCACCTTAACTGGTACTGACTGCTGGGTAAGGTGTGCATTGACAAGATAAATTGCACTGAAATGTGAGTGGGGGGGAAAGCCATCTGATGACATCTGTGAAATGAGTAAGAAATATGAGTCACACATGGGATTGTGGTATGTAACGGTAAATCCCACACATCACTGCATCCTGCTGGGTATCGCCCCCTTCCAGCTGATTGAACACACTTTCTGGTTTTTAATGATCTGTTTGAGGCAGACAAACTCCTCTTGACATAGTGTCCTGTATTACTATAGAGCTTAGCAAGTATGTATCATAACATATCGGTTTGTGTCATTTGCAGGGTCTCCTTTTATTAATGCTATCATTCACAAAGGATTTGATGAAAGGCATGCATACATCGGAGGAATGTTTGGAGCTGGAATTTACTTTGCCGAGAACTCCTCAAAAAGCAACCAGTATGTCTATGGGATAGGGGGAGGAACAGGCTGTCCCACACACAAAGACAGATCCTGTTATATCTGCCACAGGTATGAGTCCAGCAGAGTTCCCTGTACATAATTCTGACTGTCCTGATTTTCATGATCCCGGCACATGATGAGTTGCAGGGAAGGAATAGCCACTTGAGCTTGGTCGTGGCAGTGAAAATGCGCTTTTCCATTTGTCAAGGCTGAACAAAAAAGGATATAAATGCAGCGAGTCCCCCAGAAAGGTCAAAAATTACATCTAAGCATACAGTGAGTATAAATCAAAGTGAATTGTGGCTCAGGAAAGAGGCTTGAAACAGCAAGTTTGAAAGTGAAGAGTCAGGGGAAAGTAGCAATTAAACTCCAGGAACTCTCAGAACAAAACTGCAGTGCAAAGTGGTGGTCAGCAGTACAGTGTTGTACTGTGGATCAGATAATTTTGGAGGTAGTGGGCAGGACTTAATCACAGCTCTGTTTTGGACCGGACTAGATCAATGTCCTTTTCGCACTTTGACACCTGTACCTATCCTGCTGGTAGGAATACAGGGAGAGCTTCAGCATCGATTTTAACAACTTTATATAAAATGAACTAGAACGGGCCTCCATGTGAGGGCTGAACAAAGTCTGTGTTTTCCCTTCTGTGTATCAGAAAAGATACTTTTTGTGTGCGTGACAAGTTTTATAGACCCTTAGAACTGATTTCTCAAAGTGCTTCTCCAAAGAGCCTTGAGAAATTTAATTGTAACAAAATAAACTGAAATGTCTGAAATGATTCTGAAAGCATACAACTCCTAGTAAGATACTTCTAAAGTGATTTTTTTTTTCTTTTTTTTTCTTTTAGACAAATGCTCTTCTGCAGAGTCACCCTTGGAAAATCCTTTCTTCAGTTCAGCACAATGAAAATGGCTCATGCCCCTCCAGGGCACCATTCTGTTATTGGCAGGCCAAGCGTGAATGGACTCGCATACGCTGAATATGTTATCTATAGAGGAGAACAGGTAGATTTTTTACATTTAAGTGTGGAAATAATCAGTGAACTGTATCAAGCCAGCAAATGCTACTCCTTTCCACAGAGCTGCTCTGATTTACACCACGCAGAGTTGCCTCATTCTCCTTGTGCAGCACTGCCAGCGTCTGTTAAGAGTTGTAGTTTCTCTCAGGAGGCGCTGGTTCTTCTGTTGCATTTTACTGCCATTATTTCAGTAACAAGGACATGTGCGTTTCTGCGACTCTTGTAGATAATGCAGATTCTGGGATTTTCACCTTCAGATTCCCAGCAGTGACAGTGTCCCTGTCTGCCAGAGACAACCCTTAAATGGCAGCTGAAGTAGCACAACAATCTTCAGGAAGTGATTTTTTAATATGAATAACTCAACTAGACAATTACTCGGGAAAAGTGATTTGTTTACTACTCTGGGTTGCTCCAAGTATAATAAGTTCAGGTTGGAGGGAACCTTGTGGACGTCACCTAGGCCAGCCTTTTGTTCATGCTGAATTCAGACCAGATTGCTGAGGGCTTGCTTTGACCAGGCAGATCTTGAAGGCCTTGGATAATAGTGTTTGTCACAGACTCTCAGCAGTTTGTTCCTTTGTTTAATTATCTGCAGAGCAAAAAAGTATGTTCTTTGTATTCAATAGGAGCCTCTCCTGTTTTATTAATCTCCTTCTCCTGCTGCACAGCTCAGAAAAGAATCTGGCTCTGTTTTCTCAGTAGCCTTCCAGACGGGAGGGAAGATGGTTACGGGTCTCACAAAGCCTCCCCTTTTCTGAACTGAACAAGCCCATCTCCCTCAGCCTTTTTTTGTTTAATCCTGTGCTCTGTCCCCCTGACTATCTTCCTGGCCCTTTGCTGAACTTGGCTGCAGCTTGTTGCCATCTTTCTTTTACTGGAGGGCCCCAAAGTTTCATGCAGTCATGTAGGATGAGGTCTGGTGAGTACTGAGTGTCCAGCAATTGTTGCTACACTCAGCTGACTGGCGGTGCTGCTGCTGTTGTACCACGGGATGCTGGGAGCCTTATGGCTGCCAGGACACACTGTTGACTGTGCTTTAGCTTGGTGTCACCCAAGGGCCCCCAGCACCTTTTGGCAGAGCTGCTTCTCATCCTGCAGTGTTACACAGACTTAGTTCATCCTGAGTGCCTTTATCCTTGCTGGATTTCATGAGCCTTCTGTTCTCCTCTCATCTAAGTTCCTCTGAACGGGGCCCTGTCCTCCAGCCCAGATGCCTGGGTTACGTGCTTTGGCTGTGCCAAGTATTTTACTGCCAGTGAAGGCACTTGCAGGGCACGTGGTAAGTCTGAGCACTTTAGGGTCAGACTACATTGGTCATCGAGAGAGGTCCTCCTGCCCCTCTGCTCTGCCCTGGTGAGTCCACATCTGGAATATTGTGTCCAGTTCTGGGCCCCTCAGCTCAAGAGAGACAGGGAACTGCTTGAGAGAGTCCAGTGCAGAGCCACAAAGGTGATGAAGGGAGTGGAACATCTCCCTTATGAGGAAAGGCTGAAGGAGCTGGATCTCTTTAGTTTGGAGGAGAGGAGGCTGAGGGGTAGTAAATGTTTATAAATATGTCAAGGGGGAGTGTCAGGAGGATGGAGCCAGGCTCTTTTCAGCGACATCCAATGACAGGACAAGGGGCAATGACAGGATACAAGCTGGAGCATAGGAGGTTCCACAAAAATATTAGGAAAAACTTTTTCACTGTGAGGGTGACAGAGCCCTGGCACAGGCTGCCCAGGGAGGTTGTGGAGTCTCCTTCTCTGGAGACATTCAAAACTTGCCTGGACATGTTCCTGTGCCATCTACTGTAGGTGATCCTGCTCTGCCAGGGGGGCTGGACTCGATGATCTTTTGAGGTCCCTTCCAACCCCTAACATTCTGTGATTCTGTGATCTGAGATTTTGGAATAACTTACAGGCACTGACTGATCTGTAGGATTAGCTAACAAGCAGGTGAATTCTGCTTGCACACACATTTTCTGGCAGTGTCTTCAGGGAACAAACATCTTTCTTTCTACTGGTGTATTAACAAAGGCATTAACTACATTGAGAAGTTCCCACTTAGTGCTGGCTGGGTTTGAAATCTGCTTTTTCTTTTGCACTCCACAAACATGCACTGTCCTTCCTGATCACTGTTCAGTGAAATTCAAAATGTGAACTTGCTAAGCCTACCCTTACATAAAGCAATGTTGTTGTTTTTTCTTGACTTAACTTCCAGGCATACCCAGAATATCTCATTACATACCAGATTGTGAAACCAGAAGCTCCCTCACAGACAGCGACAGCGGCAGAGCAAAAGACCTAGTAGCTACAGAGCAGTGAAGCAGGATGTGAATTCAATCTTGGACTGGATGGATATATGTTTCAGAAAATCAGTATCATATAAAATCCTTAACAACCGGGAAATAAGCTGTATGTCTTTTATAAAGCATTGCTGTCTTGATGAGTAAGATGAGTAACTCTTGCATACTCACCTGCTACTGTTCCTTTTGAGGAAAGTTTACAAGGGACTGCCTTTTAATAACATATCTCAGGCTCCTAGTCTCTGCAGTTACCACGTGTAAAATAATGTTGTTTTGATCTAGCCTTTGGGAACATTATTGTGCAAACAGAAATCTTTCGGTGCCATCTCACATGTTAAGATTTCAGACACTACTATTCTAGTTACTTCATTTGCAGATAAATTGCATTAAGCCCATAATTTTCTTTTCAGCCTACACCATTTATTTTATGTTTTCAAGAGTTCCTAGTCAACTATTTATTTTCCTTTTGTATTCTGAAGTTGAGCCGGAACCTTCTTAAAGATATTTTGCACAAAGTCAATTTGACTAAAATCATTAATAATGCAATATGAATTTCATCTGAGAAGGGGCCAGGTCCAGTTCTTCAATATAGGAGGGGTTTTTTTGCACACCTCTGAGCAAAGGATAATATGAGCGAGTGTAACTTTAGAGTGGAAGCAAGCCGTGTCGGTTCGCTGCTTTGTCTGAGTTTTCTGGGGGAAGCCCTTGGAAAAGTGTTCACAAGGGTAAAACCAGCTCTTGGGCTTGGAAGAACTTTTCAATGCCCTCTGCTGGCATCTCTAAGAGAACATTTTAGAAGACTCCTCTTGAGTACATGCAGTTTATGAAGTGCTCTCCAGTTCCAGTGGCATACAGGCTTGCTGGAAGGTAGCAGATGAAAAGTCAGGAGGTTGCATACACGAAGGCATACCTGGTTCATGTGCCCCTGTAATATAAGACCCAGGAAATGGGTTTCGGACCGGTAAGGGAGAGTGTATTATAGCAGTTCCGTGTTGTATCTTTGTGTGTAACATCACAGCTGAAGAGCTTAAGGGATTTACAAAGATAATAATTTTTTTTAAATACTGATTTTTACATTTTGATGAGAACGAACTTTTAAAACATCAGTTGGCAAGCAGATTTGTTTGCAGGTATACCAGAGAACAAAGCTAGGATTTATTCGCTCTAATCCCCTCCCCTGCAAGTTCCCAGGTTATTTCACTGTGTAGGAGAAAGTTATTTTTAAGCATTGCATAGCACAGCATCAAACAATTTGAGAAGTCCCCCTCATGGAGGATATGCATTTAACAAAAATAGAAACCTGTTTCTGTTTTGTGTTGTTTTTACAGCTTCAGAGAAAGTTGAAAACTGAGCTACATAATTTTTTTTTTCTTAACAACCAATACCATGAGATGTGCTTCAGTGTTGAGCATGTACCAACTGAAGAAAAAAAAAGTTCATTTGAACACAGCACGCTGTACATTTCCCTGTCAACCAGCACTACTTAGTATCTTCTGATCCAGTAGGTCATGCATTCAGGTTTTATCCCTCTTAAAGCAAGGAAACAACAGAATAATGTGCTTTTAGTTTATATATATGTGCTCCCCACCCACAAGTGGGATTTTGCTGACACATTTGGATAAAACAACCTTAAACCTCAAGAGCTTTTCACTTTCAGCATTAAGACAGAATTTTCATTTTTAACATTAAGACGTTAATGTTGAAGCAAGTTATCCTCACCAAGGATTTCACCCACTGTAAAATCAGTCATTTGATGCCATCTGGCTACCTGCACATCATCTGTTTGTAGTATCTTTACAGAAACCCTTAGAAATAGCAATACTCCAACAGATCTTGAACATCGGGTTTTATTTTTCTTGAGCTGGCAGTGGATGTATGGTTCTGGCTTCATTTTGTGACCTGATTAAATATGTAGCTTCTGAGTCCAAGCCAGGCTCTAGCCTAGTTGACCTCTTAATCAAATTTCATTGATAAAATTGGGTGCTTGTATTTTGGCTACTTGTTCAGTAGTGTTAGGATTGCGAAGATCACCACTAGGCTTTGAAACTTTGTATTCAACATTTAAGTTTGGGGTTTGTTTTTAACTTAGTTAATAATGGAGTGGGGAGATGTGCCTGTCTACGCTAGGATTTCAGATAGTGTTGAGAGCGAGTGTTGCTCACCATCCCCAGTTAGGCATAGTTTTGAGTGGTAAAACAGTTGTGCTGCTTAGGTGAGCAAAATGGTTAATGTGGGTGTGGAAGTTAAAAAGCTTTACATCTTTCAAACACAAGAGCAAACCTAAAAACAGAAACCCCACGGAGCCCGCACCAGATATTCTGTTCTTGCTTGTTGTTTCCTGTGTGCTGATTGAACTAATGGCTAGTCTGGATTTCTTCTGCAGCCTTGAACTTCTAGAGGATAAAAATACTGTCCAGTATCTTTGAGCTGCCAGTGTTAACGTATCTGATGTTCTGTGCAGAGTAAAGGTGCTGTGTGAGGAAGTTGTTTTGCAGTGGTTTTTGTCTTGTGCTCTCATACCTGTTTGTGGCCAGACACAGACACATCACCCAGGCCTGATGATGCCTCTGTCACAGGAACCTGCACAGGGTTAGCCCGCGCCTCTCCTGGCACGTGATGGGTCTGTCCCATCAGTGTGGAAGTTACCCGTGAAAAAGCCGCTCGTGGTTTTGGTGGCAGAGCTGCATTTGGCAGGTTGTTACGGTACAGGTGCTGCTGCTTCAGCTGAGGGAGTTAACTTGGTGCCTCCTAATTGCAGAGAATGGGACCTTAGAAATAGCCTAACCCTGTAGCCAGGCAGCTGCTGCCTCCTGAGAAATGAAGTTTTTCGACTTCCCGAGGAGGGCATGGGAGGCCCTGCGATGCCCTTTTGTAGCATTGGGTCACCAGCGGAGGGCGCGGTAGGAACAAAAACACGCTGGGCTAAGCTGTCCCATAGGCTTGGGAGCCTGGGCACCTCTCACTGCCTCCAGAGCTGTTCCCACTGGGATAGAACATGGTGTTTGCTGGGGAAAGGGACAGTTGTCTTTCAGGCCTGTTGGTTTTTGTCCATGTCCCTTCGAGGCAGCATTTTGAAACGTCTGTGTGGTTTGCGACAGAGCCTTTAATGGGCAAAAACGAGAAGAGACTTAACCGCGTAGCAAAGAAGGGACGGTTCTGCTCTCCGTTGCCAAAATTGTTTCCATGAGATAGATGAATTAGGTACCTGGTGCAGAGTGGCATTGCAGTCTGAACGCTGTCAACAAAACTTCTGTTAGGATTAAAAGCAGAGTATAATACCTTAATAAGGTGTATCTTATTTTCTCATCCTTATTTTTATCTGCTGATTTGTTTTGATCCCAGCTCCACAGAGACTGTTAGAAACCTCTTGTACTAGTTCCACCGTTTCACTGTCACTATTGGTCTGATGTATTTTTCTAACCTCTGTTTTCAGTGTTTGCATTTGATGTGATTGAATCCCACTGTGTTACACGGCAGGTATTTATTTCACCTACAAACTTTTCTTACTTTGCTTGCTGGTAACAGGAATACCCCAAAATAAAATTCTACGCTGAAGCAAAAAGAAAGCCCCTCAAAATATTCTGCACTGCCAGCTTTGGTGGACAGCAGACACAGAAGAGGCATGTGGTATATGAGACTGAGTTAGCTGAAGGTCAGAAAATGTGTGAATTTATTTTTAATGGGATTTTTCCCTTTCACTGCTGCTTTGCCAGAGAAGAATTGAGCTCAGAAATCTAAAAGGAGATGCATCTAACGTGTGCTTTGATCACTTTAAGCCGAGCTGCACACTCTCCTGATCTGCAGGAGAGAGGCGGGACAGGGGTGAAGAGCTGGAGTGGCAGCGCAGCGGACAGCGTATGTGTGTTAAAATTTCTGAAGCGAGGTGCGCGGGCCCATGAATCCGCAGGGAACATGAGAAATAGATGCATTTCCCATTACACAAACACAGATGCCTGTCATGTCGTATTACCTGACTGGTTTTGATATATCTATTTCTGTCTTACTGAACCTGCTGGTGGCAAGTTTTAGTGTTGGTCCCATGAATTGCTAATGTAGTTTGATTAAGAGTCTCCATATTATGAGGTAATTTTGACACTTTCTTCTTAACATTTGCAGAACTTGCTTCTGCTTTGGAAACTGAAATGGGGATTTTTCTGTGCCACCATCCTGTAAGCTTGTGTACCTCCATTCCTAATTACTTTCCCTGCTAACCCGAACATGAGAGTTGAGGTTTTACTTTTTTGTTTTGGTTTGGTTTTGCAACTTGATTTTCATAACTAGCCCTGTATGTTTCCTCTCTTGGTTGCCAATTACCTGGAGCTGGGATATCGTTTATTTATTTCCTCCTTCACCCTCTCTCTCGAAGATGATGGGCAGGTTCTCAGCCTACCTACACGGTGGACTTTAGGCAACATCTCTGTAACAACTGAGTTTGATCTATAAATGTGCTTGGCTAAATGTCTGATCTGCAATACTTGTAATAGTTTAAAATTCAATAAATACATTTTTAACAGTTGCTCTGTGAAAGCCGAGTGTTTGAACGGCCTGCTGTTCTGTCATGGTCTTAGGACAAACCGGCACCAGCCACAACTGTTGAAAACAGTTTTATTTTTATTTTCTCCAAACAATTTTTCTCCCTCCCTCACACAATAAATAAAAAGTTAATTTCTAAAAAAAAAAAAAAGGAACAAAACCATACATATGTACATCAGCCACACAGGCATCTTGTGTTGGATTGGACTGGGGAGGAGGAGAGAGGCAGGGTGGGAAATAAGGCTCCCAGTGGATTGAAGATGAGGCGTTTTCCAGGCTCAGACCAACAACTCCTGCATCACTTCTGCAGGCATGGGCAGGGCTGAGGCTGTGCCACCGCAGCTCCTGCCTGCAGCTTTGCTTGTCACCCACTGCCACCAGCTCAGGTCAGCAACACCCACCACACACACGTGTTGATTCCTGTGAGGGGGAAGACTGCTGCACAATAAAAAGAGGGTGTCCTCCCTTTTCAACCCAGATGAGCTAGGGGCAGAAATGGGAGGAGGACAGGAGGTGTATCTGTTTCTTAAAAACAAGACAATAAAATAGGGATGAAACTAGATGAAGACCAGGCACTTGAGAAAACCCAGTATGCTTTCTTTTTTTTTCCCCCCCTCCCCCAAAGAGCCTGGACAGTGTCAGGATTCATGGGTTTTACAACTTTTCGTGCTTTCAAAACGTAAAAAGAGAAAAAAAATAAACCAAAGACAAGATGAGGTAAGAAATTTCTCTACGAAAAAGACATTTGAGTCCAGGGTGAATGGCAGTGTCCGGCACTATTGCTTAACGTCGCGGGCTCCATGCCCACCTGCCCCCTCCGCGCCTGGCACCATCTGCCTGGCCGGCCTCAGCCCCTGAGTTAACAGCTGGGTGATGTGGTGATGGGGCTGTGCAGGTACGGGAGGCTGCTGGGAGTAGCATGGACACCGACAGAGACTGGGAAGCTGAAGACAAACTGGGAGGTGGGGGTGGAGGTGGCCTTGCCCCGTTCCCGCAGTGTCCCCGAGGGGCTGACAGCTTCTACTGCGCATGAGGTGGCCAACACCTGCGACTCAAACTGCAGCAGCTGCCCCATGAAGCTGAAGTTAGGGGAGATGATACTCCGGCGCTGCTTGACGAACTCAAAAGCCTCCTCCAACTTGACACGCTTCTTCATCATCAGGTAAGCCAAGCAGATGGTGGCTGAGCGGGAGATACCAGCCTGGCAGTGGACCAGGACCCGGCCGCAACACTCCTTCACCGAGTCTGGAGGGCAACACGGATCAGACATGAGACCAACACCCTTCTAACAAAGCCAAACTCACAGGTGGTGGCTGACCTCCCTCCTGCCAGCACGACAAACAATGGACCCCAGCCCCCTCTGAGCCAAAGGCCCCAGGTCTTTAAGGCAGGAACCTCCCCCCTCCCAGCGAAACAGACACAGTTTCTCCGCACAGGCACTCACCAATGTACTCGATTGCCTCCATGAACCAGGAGCTGATGTCAGCCTTGTGGTTATCCTCCACAGGGATACATTTGTACTGGTAGTGCCCCTCAAAGTGGTTGGGGCAGGCGGAGGAGTAGGGCTGTGATGCCCAGTGCATCGAGCATGTCCCGCCGGGCAGCATGGTAGGCGCTGCCAAGGTAGAGGAAGGGAAGGATTTCCACAGGGCCGCCCTGTTGCAGAGAAACACAACCAATACAGGGGTGATCAGTGGGCAGGAAACACAACCAGATAGCTTGGAGGCCCTGGACAGTGCAGGAACCTGGCACCTGAGCCAGGGCTCTCAAAAGCAGTAGCACAGACTGCTTCTCCGAGGTGTTAAAACCCATTTCAGCCCTCCCCCTCTTTACCCTCTTCAGGAATGGGTAGGTGTGGTTAATGGGATCTGGGCTTGTCCACTTCCAGGGAGCATAAACACCCTGGGATTAGGAGGACTGCCATCTTCTGCCACAAGAGGAGAAGGAGCAAGGCTCTGGCTCTGCACACCTCAGATGACGGAGAGCAGAGAGACTCCAGCAGGACCAAGTTGCAATGTTGGAAGGAGCGGTCAAAATAACTGAGCACTGGGCTTCTAGATATACCTGGTCATGAAGAGGGGTCCCGCAGGAACTGCAGCCCAAATCCAGGGGCTCAGCGCTGGTAGGGGGTGACACATTGTTCAGGGACTTAGTTTTCGCACAGAATTCAGGGTACTCTGAGGAGAAACGCTCATAACCCCCTGCAAGAAGAGAGGTGGAAAGTGTTATCCCAGGCTACACTCACAGCACTGCAGAGCAGCATAGCCAGAGCTGACGCGTCTCACCGTGCCCTTCGCCACTAGATGATGCTACAGAGATGGAGAGTGGTCTCCTGCCCCAGGATGAGCAACGCAGCTCCTGGCAACAAGAGGGGAATCCTTGAGGCCCCACTGTTCCCTTGGGAGCCAGAGCTCCAAGAGCTCTGCAATGCTCTTGGCTGCCCGAAGTCTCTGGTCCAGGGTTTACCTCCCTACACATCACCCGCCAAGACTCCAGACCGAGCCCAAGGTTGCCCTCTAAGATGACAGAGAGAGCATTTGTTGCTAGCATCCATTGGCTTTAAGGCCAAACACTGTTCAGTTTCCAGCTCTTCTGGAGCCATCCCCCTGCCAGAAAGCACAGAGAGGTCTCCCACTTTCCGAGCTTGACTCTCCAGCCCAGAGGTCCCAAGTGAAGGGAACCCCACAGCAAAGCTGCTCTCCAGAGAGAGGTGTCCAGTGCTTCTCAAGGATGTGGGTGTGAGCTTAAGCACCCTGTGAAAGAGCAGCTTGTTCCTTTGACCTGCTGCCAGGTGAGTAAGCAAAGGTGACCTCAGATCTTTCTAACAGCAGGCAAAACGAGCAAACCCCACTGACTTCGCAGGAGAGGGAAACTGCAGTGCTGGCTGCAGTTGAATGCTTCTTGTGAGATTTCCTTCTCTCATTCAAATCAACAACCCTGACATCCTTGTAGAGTCTGACCTTGAGCCTTAAAACCAATGGAAATCAAATATTTTACCATAACCACAGGGAATCTAGCTAGACCAAACCCTGACTCCCAGGATAGTTCCTGAAAACTCCCTCTAACTGCAGGAGCTTTGCCTGCAAATTTGGGCTTGCCAGAGCACACACAGCGGGGCATATATTCCTTATCCAGCATTTGCTTCGAAGCTGCCCTGAACAAGGCTGGATGTTCAGAAAACTAGTGCATGCAAGCGTCTCCAGCAAGGCATCCCAGGAATCCCTAGGCAGCTAGAGACCAATATTGCCAGCATCTCAGTGTCCTGTATGGTTTTCCTTCCCCTTCACAAGGAAGGCCTCTACTACCTTAAAGCAGAAACGTGCATATGCATCACTGAATTTGCATTGTCTCTCCCACACGAGCAGGACAGTTGGCGGAGGCTGTTTCCAGGGCCTGATATCCCCCTTGCAGTCCTACTGGTTCCATTCTGAGGCGCACCCAAAACCATGTGCCCCTGTTAGACATCTTCATGAGGTCTGATCCTGAAATCCCTCGATCTACCATATCCCACTCCAGCGGCCATCGCACCATCCTGAGACGGTAAAGCTGCACAGGGTGACGTGTGGAAACTGGCTCCCTTCCTGGAAAGGCAAAGCAAGCCTTTCAAAGAGTCAGAGATGTTCTCTCCTCAATGTATCTCATCAGATCTAATGCCTGTTTAACCAAGCGTGGCATCCAGCAGCTCCATCCAGTTGTGTGCAGCTCCTGGCTGTGAGTGCAGAACCCGGCCAGCACAGGAACCATGCTGTGAGGGGTGCCTGGTATCAAGCAACACGCAGCTGGGCCGATTCACAGGGAACCGGGCAGGAGTCTGATCTGCATAAAATAGATCTGGGTCTTGCACCCAATAAATTTGCATTTAGACAGGTACAGTGCTGAGTTAGCGTGGCCCTTGTGAAACCAGAGCGAGCTCGACCATTTTAGTTGCTCTATGGTAAGAAAGGAAGAAATCTCTAGTGCCATGAGTGAGTGTCTAGGAGTTTGTTCCTTAAAAGTAAAGGACTAGAAACCCCATGAGAGCCACAGGGGCACCAGAAGCCTTCAGCTGACAGAGGCCACCCTTGAAGCACAGCAGTGTTGCCTGCCACATACATGGCTCCCAACACAACAGCTCATGGTGAGGGCCCCGTAAGTATGCTCCCGAGCGAGCCCTTGCTGCGCAGGCACTCCCACAGCAGCGCATCGTATCGCATCCTTGGAACAGCTCCTGCTGTTTTTACTGTCTCTAGTACCACAGAAGCGCTAGCTCCTCCATCTATCAAGTCTCTTAATGGATTTGCTACTCTGCATACACATCCTCACCCCTGCTGTAAGTAAACCAAGGAATAAATTAACTCTCAGGCTATAAACAAAAAAGAAAAAAACCCCACAGAGCTCATCCAGGAACTCCAGCTGAGCATCCCCCTCTCCTAAAGCATCTCACGGCAGTTCTCAGGACCAGCAGCTCCCACTGCTCTCGGCATCTCCTTTGACACACGCGCCA
>NW_009697669.1:0-242 GCF_000703405.1 Apaloderma vittatum | reverse complement strand
GCCCCCTGGAAGGCAAGGCCCGGATCGCTGCGGTAGTTGCAAGAGGAGCACAGCGGCATCCCGGGGACCCTCTGCCCGCCGCCAAGGGACACCGCTGTGACAGCCAGGATTCGGCCCTCCACAAACATCTCCTCTGCACCGAGGGGCTGGGAATGAACTCAAACAAAGAGGCGTACTCCCCACCCCTCTCCCCCAGTTTCACCTGGGCTGGTTTCTGCCCCTGGGTTCGCACCTCGTCCCCT